>NW_007253572.1:720785-725781 GCF_000164805.1 Carlito syrichta | reverse complement strand
TCGAGGCTGCGGTGGCCGGGAGCGGCCACTGCACTCCACTCTGGGTGACAGAGTGAGACTTCAGCTCAAAAAAAAAAATTTCCGGTTAGGTGATGTGGCTCATATCTGTAATCCCAGCACTTTGGGAAACAGAGGTGAGAGGATTGCTTTAGTCCAGGGATCCCAGACCAGCCTGGACAACTTGGCGTAGACCTTGTCTCTACAATAAATCAAAAAATTAGCCAGGTGTGGTGGTACATACCTATAGTTCCAGCTACTTTGAAGCCTGTAGTGGAAGGATCACCTGAGCCCAGCAGGTTGAGGCTGCGGTGGTTGTGAGCATGCCACTCTACTCCAGCCTAGGCAACAGAGTGAGACTCCAACTCAAAAAATAATTCCATATGCTTTTCCTTTGTAACGTCTATTTTGGCCCAGTTGGAAACAACATATGTATGTTATCTGTCCAGATCTACCCATATGAGCACCTAGAATGTGTAGGTTTTCTTCAACAACTGTTCCCTTGAAGAATCTTCAAGTGATAGGTGTCCATCTTACTATTTTTAATCAGTTATGTGGTTTTAAGTCATTTTATGAGATCACTGAAAACAGTCTGCCTTTTGCAGCCCCACCTTTCTGAAGACGAGAGCGACTGCTCATAGCTGTTTGTCTTGTATATAATGTGCCTTCTTTCTAAATAATCTTTTTTAAAAAAATTGTAAATTTACATAACTTAAAATCCTCCATTTAAAAGTGAACAACTCAGTGGCATTAAATCATTCATAATATTGTGCAGTCTCCACCTCTGTCTAGTTCAAGACATTTTCATCACTCCAAAGCAAAACTCTTCTGAGCAGTGATAACTGTTGTTTACCCAAACCATAGCAACCACCAATCTACTTTCTGTTTTTATGGATTTGCCTATTCTAGATATTTCATAGGAAAGGAATTACACAGTATGTGACCTTTTGTGTTGGGTAGTCTTTCATGTAGCATAATCTTTTTGAGGTTCATTAATATTGTAGCATAGTGGCTCAGCCTGTAATCCCAGTGGTTTGGAGGCCGAGGCGGGTGGATTGCCTGAGCCTGTGGGTTCAAGACCCGCCTGGGCAGCTTGACGAAACCTTATCTCTACAATACATAAAAAATTAGCCGGGCATGGTAGCATGCGCCTGTAGTTCCGGCTACTTGGAAAGCTGAGGCAGAAGGATCACCGGGGCCCAGCAGGGCAAGACTGTGGTGGCTGGGAGCGGCCACTGCACTCCAGTCTGGGCAACAGAGTGAGACTCCAACTAAAAAAAAAAATTAAAAAGAAATGCCACCTTGAAGGTTACTGCACTGCAATGTACACCTCCAGCACAGGCCTTCCTTGAAGCCCAGACTTGTATATGCGTCTTCCTCTCCCACACCCCCTCTTGGGTCTCTAGCACACACCTGAGCCTTGTGTGTGTGTGTGTGTGTGTGTGTGTGTGTGTGTATTGTTTTTAGTAGGAGTCTCTCCGTCACCCAGGTTGAAGTGCAGTGACACGCTCACAGCCACCCCAGTGTCAACCCTGCTGGGCTCCAGCAATCCTTCCACCTCAGCCTTCCAAGTAGCTGGAACTACAGGTGCACATACCACATCCGGCTAATTTTTGATTTATTGTAGAGATGAGGTCTTGCAAAGTTGCCCCAGCTGGTCTCAAACCCACTGGCTCAAGCAATTCACTCACCTCGGCCTCCCAAAGTGCTGGGATTACAGGCTGAGCCACCAAGCACGACCACTTTGTATATTTCAACTGCACTTGATTTCTGCAGCCCAAACCTGCTATTTCCCAGACATCTCCATTTAGTAAATGACAACTTAATTGACCTTTGGGCTGAAAACCTGAGTCTTCCTTGCCTTTTTACCTCTTAGCACCTCATGTCCAGTTTATCACCAAGTCCTCTTGGTTCTACCATCACGGTGAGCCCCAAATTTCACCACTTACGTCTCCACTACAACCGCCCCAGTCAAGTCACCTCTTACTCTCGCTCCTGGAAGAGGCTGTTCTTTTTCTACCCTACTCCTACTAGGGTCTTTATACCCAGCATCCTGAGTGAGTTTTTATTTGGTTTTGTTTCCCTTGAGTTGAAGTCTCACTCTGTTGCCCAGGTTGGAGTACAGTGGCACAATCACAGCTCACCACAGCCATGACCTCCTTGGTTTAGGCCATCCTTCTGCCTCAGTCTCCCGAGTACCTGGGACTATAGGGATATGCCATTACACCTGGCTTATTTTTTAACTTTTTGTAGAGATGAGGTTTTGCTATGTTGCTCAGGGTGGTGGTGAACTGGGCTCAAGCAGTCCTCCCACCTCAGCTTCCCAAAGTGCTGGGATTACAGGCCCTAAGTAATCTTTTAAAAATTTTGTGAGGCCAGGCGCAGTGGCTCAAGCCTGCAGTTCCAGCACTTTGGGATGCTGAGGCTAGAGGATTGCCTGAGCCCAGGGGTCCAGAACAGCCTGGGCAACTTGGTGAGACCTTGACTCTACAATATATCAAAAAATTAGCCAGGCGTGGAGGCACGCACCTGTAATTCTAGCTACTTGTAAGGCTGAGGCAGAAGGATTGCCGAAGCCCAGCAGGTTGATGGTGTAGTGGCCATGAGCATGCCACTGCACTCCCGCCTGGGCGACAGAGTGAGCGTCTGACTCAAAAATAATAATTTTGTGTCCCATATGCTCAGAAAGCTCCAGTGGCTTCCTATCTCTGTCCAAATAAAATCTTAAATCCTCATCTTCCAAGGGGAGACCCAGGATCCTGGCAGGAAACAGATGGGTAACACACTCAAGTTTAGCGATTTGAAGAGAGTTTATTAAAGGCACTCTACGGCTGGGCTCAGTGGCTCAGCCTGTAATCCCAGCACTTTGGGAAGCCGAGACGAGTGGATTGCTTGAGCCCACGGGTTCGAGACCAGACCAGGCAAAAAGCCTCATCTCTACAATAAATCAAAAAATTAGCTGGGTGTGGTGGCGCACACCTATAGTTCCATCTACTTGGAAGGCTGAGCCCAGCAGGTTGAGGCTACGGTGGCCATGAGTGTGTCACTGCAACCCATCCTGGATGACAGTGAGAATCCTCAAAAGTAAATAAAGGCACTCTACAAAGGATGAGGAGGGTTTAGGGAAACCACGAGGCGTGCTGCATGCAGTTCCCTGGAGCTCACAATGATCGGCCCTGGGCGGGGAGATTGTGGAGGCTGAGCTGGGAGACTGGAGGCCCAGAGCCGGTGAGGGCCACGTGACCCAAGCAGCGACCCTCAGGGAAGACTCAGAAGAGTGGTTTCTTGCAAGTGCCTCCCATTGGCCAAATCTCATGGGAAGTCAGAGGTCAAGGCAGCTTAGTGCTGTCCGTCAGTGGCCTCCAGGCAACAGAGCAAGGTGGAACGCAGTCCGGGAGGGACAGAAGGGAAGAATTCAGCATGGAGGCCTCAGACCCGGCCTCATCCAGCACTTCTCTGCTTTTCTCTCCTGCCGCCTGGCCTGGGCACCTTAGTCCTGCCCGTGCCCTGGTTAAGCCCCCTGCCCGAAAGGCTCTTGCCACGGATGTCCACATGGCTCGCTCCGTCAGTTAGGACTCTGTTCAGAGAGGGTCTCCCTAACACCCTCTCTAAAAACCACCCTCCCTCCCAGCACTCTGTCCCCCAATCCTGCTATTTGTCTTCAGAGTACTTACCACCACCTGATGTGATATATATATGTCTTTTTGGTTTTTTTTTAAAGCTGGATTTAGCCTGTAATCCCAACACTTTGGGAAGCCAAGGCAAGAGGATTGCCTGAGCCTGGGGATTCGAGACCAGCCTGGGTAACTTGGTGAGACCTTGTCTCTACAATAAATCAAAAAATAAGCCGGACATGGTGGCATACATCTGTAGTTCTAGCTTCTTGGAAGGCTGAGGCAGAAGGATCACCTGAGCCCAGCAGGTCAAGGCTGCAGTGGCCGTGAGTGTGCCACTGCACTCCAGCCTGGGTGACAAGAGTGAGACTCCAACTCAAAAAAATTAAAAACAATAAAAATAAAAATAAAGCAATATTTATTGAGAGGACAGAAAAGCTCTCAGAGTGAGATGACACCCAAGGGGGTTACCAACATGCTATTTTCGATTGTATGTTGTTTTCTTCTTCTTTTCAGATGATAAGAAACTGCATTAGAACAGGAACCTTTTTTGGTCCACTTCTGTGTTCTTGGTACTTAGCATCTGGCACATAGTACATAGGTAGGAAGTTTTGTTACGTGAATGACATAGCACCAGGCACAGTGGCTCATGCCTGTAGTCCCAGCACTTTGGGAGGCGGAGGTGAGAGGATTGCCTGAGCCCAGGGTTTCAAGATCAACCTGGGCAATTTGGCGAGACCTTGTCTCTACAATAAATCAAAAAATTAGCCAGGCATGGTTGCACGTACCTGTGGTTCCAGCTACTTGGAAGGCTGAGGTGGAAGGATCAACTGAGCTCAGCAAGTTGAGGCTGCAGTGGCCATGAAGGTACCACTGCACTCAAGCCTGGGCAATGGAATGAGACAAAAAACCCCCCAAAAACCTGTTGTTTCATCTATGTAGTATCTAATCATCTCTGAATACATTAATGATCATCTTAAGGTGTTTCTGACTGTACATTATCTGTTTTCCCTGAGTTTCTTTTTGCTTCTTGATTTTAGAAGTTTTCCTCAAATAGAATAATCCTTGTAAGGATCTGAATTGTTCCCGGCCCTCCATAAAGTCCAGGATTTAAATTGTATCCAGTTGCAGTTACTCTTTATAGCTCTAGGTGGCGCATATTGCTGTTGTTGCCGGTGAGGCTGATATTACTGCATATATGCAGCTTTTTATAATTTTTTTTTTTTGAGACAGTGCCTCATTCTGTCACCCAGGCTGGAGTTCAGTAGCATGATTGTGGCTCACTGCCACCTTGAACTCCTGAGCTAAAGTGATCCTCCACCTCACCCTCCTGAGTAGCTGGGACTATAAGTACATGCCACCACACCGAATTTTTTTTTTTTTTG
>NW_007253572.1:719746-720208 GCF_000164805.1 Carlito syrichta | reverse complement strand
GGGCTCAGGCAATCCACTCACCTCAGCCTCCCAAAGCGCGGGATTACAGGCTGAGCCACTGAGCCCGGCTCACACCTAATTTTTCTAAAGCAATGGGTTCAGTTGCAGTGATTCACGCCTATAATTCCAGCACTTTGGGAGGCTGAGGTGAGAAGATTGCCTGAGCCCACGGGTTCGAGACCTTGTCTCTACAATAAATAAAAAAAATAGCCGGGTGTGGTAGCGTGCGCCTGTAGCTCCAGCTACTTGGAAGGCTGAGGCGGAAGGATCGCCTGAGCCCACCAGGTTGAGACTGCAGTGGCCGGGAGCGTGCCACCACACTCCAGCCTGGGAGACAGAGTGAGACTCCAAATCCAAAAAAAAAAAGAAAATTAGCTGGGCTTGGTGGCTCAGCCTGTAATCCCGTGCCTTTGGGAGGCTGAGGCGAGTGGATTGCCTGAGCCTGCGGGTTCGAGACCCGCC
>NW_007253572.1:712847-719726 GCF_000164805.1 Carlito syrichta | reverse complement strand
AGTGAGACTCCAACTCAAAAAAAAAAAAAAAAATTAGCCAGGCGTGGTGGCGCGTGCCTGTAGTTCAAGTTACTTGGAAGACTGAGGCAGAAGGATCACCTGAGCTCAGCAGGTCGAGGCTGCGGTGGCCATGAGTGTGCCTCTGAACTCTAGCCTGGATGACAGAGTGAGACTCCAACTAAAAAAAAAAAGAGAGAGAGAGAGATGGGTCTTGCTATATTGCCCAGGCTTGTCTGGAACTCTTGGCCTCAAGTGATCTCCTCACCTCAGCTTCCCAAAGTGCCGGGATTACAGGTGTGAGCCACTGCACCTGGCTGCTTTTTATTATTTAAAATGTACTTTCACATTTATTATATCTTTGTTTTTCACAACTTGCCCAAAAGCTGACTCCAGTTTTTTTGGAAGGAGATGGGGCATCAATTCATTAATTTTTAAAAAATTACCCCTACTTTAAAGATGAGAAAATTGGGGCTCAGCCCACTGGGATGTCTAGTGTTCCTATCACTACACCATGAAACCTCTTATGATCCTTTTTCTCAGTTGGTTTTTTTTTTTTTTTTTTTTTTTTTTTTTTTTTAGTTAGAGCCTCACTCCTCACTCTGTCACCAGGCTGGAGTGTGCAGTGGCATGCTCATGGCCACTTGCTGGTCTCAGGTGGTCCTTCTACCTCAGTCTTCCAAGTAACTGGAACTACAGGTGTGTGCCACCATGCCTGACTGATTTTTAAATTTATTGTAGAGATGAGGTCTTGTCAAGGCTGGTCTCAAACCCCTGGACTCAGGCAATCCTCTCACCGCCACCTCCCAAAGTGCTGGGATCACAGACATAAGCCACCATGCCTGGCTTTTTTTTTTTTTTTCCTTGAAAAAAGTACAAATAATAAAGACCCATGTTCTTCTAGATAAATATACTTAAAGATTAATATGCTTGCTAACTCCTAACATATGAAAATATATTCACAACAGAAATCACATTTTAGAATTCCCAGAAGCCTGTAAGTGACTTTAGGCACTGTTTTGTATTGCTTCTCTCTCTTATATGATGAAAGTTCTCTCTGGGCACAGTGGCTCAAGACTGTAATCCCAGCACTTTGGGAAGCTGAGGCTAGAGGATTGCTTGAGCCCATGGTTCAAGAGCAGCCTAGGCAACTTGGCGAGACCTCGTCTCTACAATAAATAAAAAAAATTGTCGGGCTCAGTGGCTCAGCCTGTAATCCCACGCCTTTGGGAGGCTGAGGTATGTGGATTGCCTGAGCCCGCGGGTTCGAGACCCGCCTGGGCAACTTGGCGAGACCTCATCTCTACAATAAATCGAAAATTAGCCAGGCATGGTAGCGCATGCCTGTAGTTCCAGCTACTTGGAAGGCTGAGGCGAAAGGATCGCTGGAGCCCAGTAGGTCGAGGCTGCGGTGGCCATGAGCACGCCACTGCACTCCAGCCTGGGCGACAGTGAGACTCAAATTCAAAAAAGCAAAAAAGATAATAGTTCTCAGGATAAGAGCTGCCCTTTCTGCTCTAGTGCTGTTTCCAGCATCCTAGCCTCACCTGAAGTCATATTGCTTCTTACTCTGTTCCCTGCTGCCGTGGCTACGAACAGTGAAGGTACATCATGAAACCCCCAGACAGGATAGCAGTCCCTCTCTTGGGAGGAGGTGAGCAGGACTGACACAGGGATTCTCAACTGTGTCTCATATTTCATTTCATAAACTAGGTGGGAGGCACAGGGTTTTTGTGACATTCTCTGCATCTGTTTGTACGTCCAGCATCATTCATTCAGAAAGTCTCTATGAGGTCTAGAATTATACAAGCAGTTCATCTACTCAGCAAGTATAGACTAAGCACCTTTGCAACAAGTACCCACTAGTGAACAGCAAGGTAGGTTCTGGACTCACTGCAAATCCATCCAGCACATTCACTGAGTGTCTGCCGTGGGCAAGGTGCCATGCTTGATATGACTCACACTGACCCTGCACCTTAATAAAAGGCCAGAGGGGTGGGGGAAACATGATTTATTAAGTACACAAACCTCACCAGGTGGAAACAGACTTCAGGAGGTGAAGGCAAAGTGTTAAGGGAAAGAGAATTTGGGAAGGCTTCCTGGAGGAGACGGCAATTTAGCTGGATCTTTAGGGGGAGTTGGGAAGGTGGGGAGGGAATGGAGTCCGGGAAAAGGGCGTCCTGGACAAAGGGAAAAGCATGAGCAAAGTGTGGACATAGGGAGGGTACAGGGCGAGAGACCAGGGTTGTTTGAGGCTGGGTGGTGAGCTCTGCAGTAATGAGAGAAAAGTCTGGAAAAGGAGTTGAGTCAGCTCCCAGGTGCCTAGGTGCAGGCCCAGCTGCTGGGCTGCCCTGTCCAGGTAGGAGACACAGGTGGGCTCTGCACACTGTGTGGAGCAGAGGTAACTGCCATCAGCAAGGACCTGCAGGCTGGGTGGGCACAAGCAGGGCCTGGGCTGAGGGCCTGGGGAGGAGCAGACCAGGAGGGGTGCACACAGTCTGGCAGCTGTTCTCAGGGGGCTGCTCAGGGTCTACGTGAGCTCCTCCAGGGACAGGAAAGTCACCAGTCAAAAGGAGTCAGGCTATGGCTGTGGGTCAGTCATTTCCTTCTGTCTAATGGGCCTAACCTGGAGCCTGCAATGCAGGACCGTGGTGAAGGGCAAAGAGCTTTGGCTCAAGATGGGTACAAGACTGGTCTTCGAGGGAGACTGACAGGTACCCTTGAGGGTCACTGGACAGACCCCCTCCCGACCTGTCTCCTGAAATCCCATCACGGGAATAAAAAAATAAAAGCATGTACTTTTATTTCCTGCAGGGTCTGGGACATTATTCAAGAGTCTGACAGACGTATCTACTAATAGATTCGCAAAGATTCAAAGGGCATGACTGCCATTGTCAACTGTAAAGCCCTGAGAAGCACTAACTCCTCTGATCGTGGTAGAGTTTGCACAGCACAAACCCTTTCACCTGCAAGGTCTCATCGGAGCCTTATATCAACCCAGTACTGCAGGAAGTACCAAACTCTCTGCCTCAGTTTCCTCTTGTAAAATGGATGTGAAGTCCCTTGCCCAAGGTCACATGGCCAATAAGAAGCCACGTAGGTTGGACCCTAGACCTTAGAAACAGGAAGGCTTATTTCTTCCCATTTCCTCCAAGCAGCCTGTGACACCATCAACCCTGTTGCAAGATTGCACCCAGACAGCTCTCTGGCTTTGAAAGCAAGAAGAAGGCCAGGCATGGTGGCTCATGCCTATAATCCCAGCGCTTTGGGAGCCCGAGGTGAGAGGATTGCTTGAGCCCACGGATTTGAGATCATCCTAGGCAACTTGGCGAGACCTCGTCTCTATAATTAAAAAAAAAATTAGCCGGGCGTGGTAGCACATGCCTGCAGCTCCAGCTGCTTGGAAGGCTGAAGCAGAAGGATCACTGGAGCCCAGCAGGTTGATGCTGGGGTGGCCGTGAGTGTGTCACTGCACTCCAGCCTGGGTGACGGACTGAGACTCCAACTAAAAAAAAAAAAAGCAAGAAG
Source organism: Carlito syrichta (assembly GCF_000164805.1). Classification (NCBI taxonomy): domain Eukaryota; kingdom Metazoa; phylum Chordata; class Mammalia; order Primates; family Tarsiidae; genus Carlito; species Carlito syrichta. Next base: position 716,201 of record NW_007253572.1, on the reverse strand, counting down.
AGTGGGAGGGGCTAGAAGGCAAAGACAGAAAGAGGGCACTTCCTATGCTCTGGGTCCTGCAGGTGGAAGTGTGGGGCCTCGAGTGCAGGAAGGAGGACCACTGAGGAAGGTGAAGGGAATTCAGGGGTGTGGTCAGCTAGATACCCCCAGGGAAAGAGCCCAAGGCAGGGGATCTGTGAATAGCAGAGCTGGGGTGGCGGGCCCAGGTCTGTCTACACCTAAGTAAGCCTTGTCTTGTCCGGCCCACGGCACTGCCCCCAGGCGAGCTGTGTGGACACTGACATGTCTCACTGCCCTGCTGACTCTGGTCTGGAAAAGGAGGTGGTTGGATCAGGCAGGCTCCATGCCCCTACTGGCCATGCCATGCTAAGTTCTGGAAGCAAGGGGAACTCTTCTCAAATACCTCTTGAAGTGAGGCCCTGGGGCAGGGAGGATGAGTGTTTCCAATCCAGACTGAATCACTTTTTCCTACATCCTCACGGTGTCTTCCCTGGCTTTGTGCTGGCCTGAAGGATGGAAAATCAGGTGTATCGGCAAATCACCTGGGATCTGCCCAACCTGCCCGTTTCGTCATTCAGCAACATTCTTGAAACATTTAACAGTGGCCCTGGCCCTTCTCTCATCCATCCATCCCTTCGTCCGTCCACCCACCCATCCATCCAACCATCAACAATTATTTACCCAATTATGTGACCAGTGCTACTTTAGGCCTTGGGATACTACATCCAACACTGCCAGAGTAGGCACTTCTCCACTCCAGCCACGGCCGACACACTGGAGGCTGGGGCTCCGGGCTGCCTCTGCCGGATGCACATGGTCCTGGGATGCCATGCCTAATGCAGAGAACTTGGACAGAGAGACCGCCTGGGACGGAGCGTGAACGGTCCTGTGGTCCCCTGGTGGTCCCCTCTACCAGCATCTACTCTTACAGTCCAGAAAGAGGGCACTTCCTATGCTCTGGGTCCTGCAAAACCAGACACAGTCCCTGCCCTCATGGAGCACACAGGGTTTTGGAGGAAAGCGATATTAACCAAATAATGTAACAAGTGCTACAGAGATGTGCCCACTGCTACAAGAGCCATGATGGTTGGGTGGTGAAATCTCTTCAAAAAGAGCAGAGGGGCTGGGAGCAGTGGCTCATACCTGTAATCCCAGGTTTGGGAGGCTAAGGTGGGAGGATCACTTGAGGCAAGGAGTTCAAGACCAGCCTGGGCAACATAGTGAGATCCTGTCTTTACCAAAAAAAATGTCTTTTTTATTAGAGTCTCACTTTGTCACCCAGGCTGGAGTACAGTGGCACGCTCACGACCACCGCAGCCTCGACCTGCTGGGCTCAGGCGATCCTTCCGCCTCAGCCTTCCAAGTAACTGGAACTACAGACACACTCCACCATGCCCAGCTAGATTTATTATAGAGATGAAGTCTCGCCAAGTTGCCCAGGCTGGTCTCAAACCTTCCGGGCTCAGACAGTCCTCTCACCCGGCCTTCCAAAGTGTTGGGATTACAGGCTGAGCCACTGCATCCGGCCACAAAATTTTTTTTGAAAGAACAGTCAGGCTTGGAGGCTCATGCCTGTAGTCCTAGGTACTTGGAAGGCTGAAATGGGAGGCTCGCTTGAGCCCCAGAGGTCGAGGCTGCAATGAGTCATGATTGTACAAGTGCACTCCAGCCTGGGTGACAGAGTGAGACCCCCTGCCACTTCAAATAAGTGGCGAGGGGAGCAGCGAACTCCCCCTGAGGACTGATTCCTAAGCCGCTATCTGAGAGAAGGAGGGGGACCTTGTGTGGTGAGGGCAGGTGGGGCAGGGGAGGAGCAGGGAGGGGGAGTAGTAGGCGGGACCAGAAGAAGCCAGACCCACAAGGCTTTGCAGGCCTTGCAAAGAAATGATCTTTTCTTTAGAGCAACAGGAACCCACCAAAAGGTTTTAACTGGGAGGAGCACGATCAGCTTTCCTGTGGCTGCTGGCTGTGTGAAGAATGGATGAGGGTGCGTAGGAGGTGAACTGGACCCGAACGAGGTGAAGAGGCCATGGCTGAAGTCCAAAGGAGAGAGAGCCCTAGCTGGGACAGAGAAATACCGAGAAGGGAAATCTGTCAAGAGTTGGGGTTAGGGGATATAGGGGGTGTGAGAGGGAGAGGGGTGAAAGATGGCTGCCCCCTCCCTCTCACACCCCCTCTATGGCCGAGCATTCACTGAGATGGGCAACTCAGGGAGGGTGAACTTGGACAGCATGTCACCAGTTCAGTTTGGATATGTTGAGAGTGAAATGTCTTTAAGAAGCTGGGTACAGTGGCTCACACCTGTAATCCCAGCACTTGGGGAGGCTGAGGTGAGAGGACTGCCTGAGCCCACTGGTGGGGTTTCAAGACCAGTCCTGGCAACTTGGCAAGAACTCGTTTCTACGATAAACAAAAAAAATTAGCCAGGTGTGGTGGCACATGCCTGTAGTTCCAGCTACTTGGTAGGCAGAGGTGAAAGGATTACCTGAGCCCAGTCAGTCAAGAGTGCAGTGGCCATGAGTGTGCTACTGCACTCCAACCTGGGCAACAGAGTGAGACTCCAACTTAAAAAAAAAGTCTTTCAGATATGCAAGCAGCCGGGCTCGGTGGCTCAGTCTGTAATCCTGTGCTTTGGGAGGCTGAGGTGAGTAGATTGCCTGAGCCCGTGGGTTCGAGACCCGCCTGGGCAACTTGGTGAGACCTCATCTCTACAATAAATAAAAAATTAGCCAGGTGTGGTGGTGCATACCTGTAGTTCCGGCTACTTGGAAGGCTGAGGCGGAAGAATTGCCGGAGCTCAGCAGGTCGAGGCTGCGGTGGCCGGGAGCGGCCACTGCACTCCAGTCTGGGGGACAGAGTGAGATTCCGACTCAAAAAAAAAAAAAAAAAAAAAAAAGATATGCAAGCAGCCAGGCTCTGTAGCTTACACCTGTAATCCCGGTACTTTGGGAGGCCAAGGCAAGAAGATTGCCTGAGCTCAGGGGTTCAAGATCAGCCTGAGCAACATGGCGAGACCTCATCTCTACAATAAATAAAAAAATTAGCTGGGCATGGAGGAGCATGCCTGTGGTTTCAGCTACTTGGAAGGCTGAGGCAGAAGGATCAGCTGAGCCCAGCAGGTCATGCTGCAGTGACGGTAAGCAGCATGCCACTGCACTCTAGCCTGGGTGACAGAGTGAAACTCCAACTCAAAAAAAAAAAGATATACAAGTAGAGATGACAAGTAATGATAACTGACACTCACACTGAGACTTACACAGGCCAGGCATCATGCTCAGTCCTTTTTTTTTTTTTTTTGAGTTGGAGTCTCACTCTGTTGCCCTGACTGGAGTTCAGTGGCCGCTCCCGGCCACC
>NW_007253572.1:701145-712824 GCF_000164805.1 Carlito syrichta | reverse complement strand
GGGCTCAGGCAATTCACTCACCTCAGCCTCCCAAAGCACAGGATTACAGGCTGAGCCACCGAGCCCGGCTCATACTCAGTCCTTTTAAGTATAGTACTCCCTCTTATTTACAGTTTCATTTACCTATGGTCAATCGTGGGTCCAAAATATAAAGTGGAAAATTCCAGAAATAAACAATTCTCATTATTATTATTATTCTTTTGAGTCATAGCCTCACTCTGTCACCCAGACTGGAGTGCAGTGACACAATAACAGCTAAGCCACAGCCTCAACCTCCTAGGCGTAGGCAACCTTTCTGCCTCAGCTTCCTGAGTAGCTGGAACTACAGGCACATACCACCATGCCTGGCTAATTTTTCTATTATGTCTTGCTGTGCTGCCCAGGCTGGTCTTAAACTCCTGGGTTCAAGCAATCCTCCTGCCTCAGCCTCCCAAAGTGCTAGGATTACAGGCGTGAGTCACTGTGCCCGGCCAACAGTTCATAAGTTTTATTTATTTTATTTTATTTGAGTTGAAGTCTCACTCTGTTGTCCAGGCTGGAGTAAAGTGGCATGCTCTCGGCCCCCGCAGCCTCCACCTGCTGGGCTGAGGTGATCCTTCCGCCTCAGCCTTCCAAGTAGCTGGAACTACAGACGCACGCCACCACGCCCAGCTACTTTAAAAAAAAATTTTGTTGTAGAGATGAGGTCTCGCCAAGTTGCCTAGGCTGGTCTTGAACCCGTGGGCTCAAGCAATCTTTTCACCTCGACCTCCCAAAGTGCTAGGATTATAGGCGTGGGCTACTGTGCCCGTCCTTCTTAAGTTTTAAATAACTTTTATTACAGCATATTGTTGTAATTATTCTATTTGAGTCCTAGTTGTTGTCAACTGAGCTTAATTTATAAGTTAAACATTATCATAGGTATGTGTGTGTAGGACAAAACATGGTCTGTCTAAGGTTCTGTACTATGTGAGGTTTCTGGCAACGCCTGGGCCTTGGGACACATTTCCTGTGGATAGAGGGGCTACTGTGTTGTCTCATTTCATCCTCACATCACTCTGTGAGGCAGACAGCATCAGCATCTCCATTTTTCAGAAGAAACCAAAGGCACAGCAAGGTCAAACAAGCAGGAAGCTGGGCATACTAGCCTGAAGCTCAGAGGAAAGATCTGGAGTAAAGCCAGAAAGTCATCAGGGAGGTGTGGAAACAGAAGGCGTTGTCAAATAACATTGTCTAAGGACTGTTAGCATCTAAGCATCCGGCTTCTTTCCCATCTCATCGCCATCCTGCCCAGCTGGGTCCCTTACCGGCCTGCCTGGGCAGTGGAGGGTGTGCCTGGGTCCACCTGGAGTGCAGGAGAGAGTATTTTTTAAAGACGGCCATCACAAAATCTGTGCCACTTGTTTACTTCACTCTCCAGTCAGTAGGTGGAGTCTAGGTGGTGTGGTGGCTCACATCTGTTATCTCAGAATTTTGGGAAGCCAAGGTGTGAGGATCGCTTGCATCTGGGAGTTCAAGACCAGCCTGGGCAGCATACTGAGAATTCATCTCTACAAATAATCAAGTGGGTATGGTGGCGTACACCTGTAGTCCCATCTACCTGGGAGGTTGAAATGGAAAAGTTGACTGAGTCCAGGAGGTCACTCTAGCCTGAGAGGGTAGAGCGAGACCCCCAACTAAAAAAAAAAAAAAAAAAAAAAAGAGGTGGAGTCTAAGTTCCTTCCCTATCAATATGGCAAGCTTGTATAACTAATATTTGTAGTGGGAGAAAATTGGAACCACCTGAGAGTTTGATGAGTGGGGTTACCTAAATAAATTCAAGTATGAAACATAAACAGTGATTCCATTTTTATTTTAAAAATTATGCACAGGCTGGGCGCAGTGGCTCATGCCTAAAATCCTAGCACTTTGAGGGGCCGAGGTGAGAGGATTGCCTAAGCGTACAGGTTCCACACCAGCCTGGGCAATTTGGTGAGACCTCATCTCTACAATAAATCAAAATATTAGCTGGGTGTGGTGGCGCATGCCTGTAGTTCCAGCTACTTGGAAGGCTGAGGCAGAAGGATCACCTGAGCCCAGCAGGTCAAGGCTGTGGTGGCCAAGAGTGTGCTGTTGCCCTCCAGCCCGGGTGACAGAGTGAGACTCCAACTCACAAAAAAAAGAGTGTTTAAACATGTTTTCCTCATTTTCAGAACTTTCCAGGGTTTTTCCTACTGATCTGTAATTGTTTTTAGCCTATTTTCACTGCTTTTCAAAATTCATGACAGTAGAAAGTTGGAACTACCTGAATTTGTGGGCTGCTTAAATAAATTCAGGCATGAGGCTGGGCTCAGTGGCTCAAGCCTGTAATCTCAGCACTTTGGGAGGTCGAGGTGAAAGGATTGCCTGAGCTCAGGGGTTTGAGACCAGCCTGGGCAACTTGGTGGACCTTGTCTCTACAATAAATCAAAACATTAGCTGGGCATGGTGGCACGTGCCTGTAGTTCCAGCTTCTTGGAAGGCCGAGGTGGAAGGATCACCTGAGCCCAGCTTGTTGAGGCTGCGGTGGCCGTGAGTGTACCACTGCACTTCAGCCTGGGCAACAGAGTGAGACTACAACTCAAAACAAACCAACAAATAAATAAGATTCAGGCTTGAAGTATAGATAATAATTCCATTTTGTCAAAAAAAAAATCATGCACAAACATACACAAGTCTAGAAAGATTAAAAAAAACCATACATAAGTCTAGAATGATCTCCACCAATGCTTCTTGAGCAGGAGGTTTTCATGGGATTCTCCCAGAAGGCTTTGCAAAATCCTGATTCCTGAGTTCTGTCCTAGACAGCAGAGAGCTGTTGGAATTGGGTGGGGGGAGGTCTACCAGACATTTTGATTTTTAAAAGTTTTTCCTGTTGCCGGGCTCAGTAGCTCAGCCTGTAATCCCAGCACTTCGGGAGGCTGAGGTGAGTGGATTGCCCTAGCCCGCGGGTTCAAGACCCACCCGGGCAGCTCAGCAAGACCTTGTCTCTACAATAAATCAAAAATTAGCTGGGTGTGGTAGCTCATGCCTGTAGGTCCGGCTACTTGGAAGGCTGAGGTGGAAGGATCGCTGGAGCCCAGCAAGTCGAGGCTGCAGTAACCGGAGTGGCCACTGCACTCCAGTCTGGGTGATAGAGTGAGGCTCCAACTCAAAAAAGAAAAGTTTTTCCTGTTAATCTCGATGTGTGGCTGGGACTAGGGACTCCTGACTAGGAGTCACAGAGTGGGAAAGCCAGAAGGCACTTCAGTGACACGCTCATCTTGTGTATGGGTCAGACTCGGGGAAGGGACTTGCTCAGGACCATGGTGAGAGGGACGTGAGGCCTCCCAGCCACTGGCACATGTCCTGCGCTCTTTTCTCTCTGTTCCTTCTCCAGCTGTGGGCAGACCTCAACTCTAATGGGATTCTGGGGGTTTGAGTCTTTCTTTTGCATGTCTCTATCTTCTGATGTTTCTGGAAGTACAAATTGCTTCTGGCACACGTTAAAAGAAAGAAAAAAATAATCCCTAATAAAGGTATTTCATCTGCTGTTTCCCCCACCAGCAGGGCAGTACTCCTGACCCTCTCATACTGCATGGCCTCTACCAAGACAGTGGCCCTTAGGGACATTTGCACTCAGACTTAGGGTCACACAGCTCTGAGCCCCAGGGTCTCGGGAAGCCAGTGTGCTCTGCATGCGCAGATCTCCTGGGTCACCTGGGTGGGGCAGAGGCCCAGCCCGGAGAGGAAGGCCCTGAGCGGGGGCACCCGCCCTTGAGCCGCCAGGGAGCCCCGCAGAGGGCAGCAGGATGCCAATCCAGAGCGCCCGTCAGCCTCTGCCTCGTGAATGTCACTGAGGTTGGGGACGGCTTCAGAGAGACTTCGGTCCAGTTCTGAAGAAGGAGGTGAGAAAGGGAGCTTGAGGTCTGTGGGAGGGGATGGCCCGTGAAAGCTAAAGAGGCAGGAATTAAAACATCAGAATGTGGCCGGGCATGGTGGCTCCACCCTATAATCCCAGCACTTTGGGAGGCCAAGGCGAGAGGATTGCCTGAGCCTAGGGGTTCAAGACCAGCCTGGGCAACTTGGTGAGCCCTCGTCTCTACAATAAATAAAAAATTAGCCTGGCATGGTAGTGCGTGCCTGTAGTTCCAGTTACTTGGAAAGTGGAGATGGAAGGATCGCCGGAGCCCAGTAGGTCGAGGCTGTAGTGGCTGTGAGTGTGCCACTGCACTCCAGTCTGGGCGACAGAGTGAGACTCTGACTCCAAAAACAAAACAAAGCAAAAAAACCCCATCAGAATGAGTGGCCTGGGGACACCAGCAACAGAATGGAAGCTCCCTGCAGCCAGGATCCGTGTGGTCCCATGTGTTTTGCATCTGCAGCTGCACACCAGCCCCGTGCTGAGCACGTGATACGCGTGAAAGCAGAAGGTATTGATCGAATACACAAATGGGGAATCGGTTGGTGGGGAGGAAGCAAGGAAGAAAGCGTGGGCAAAGGTTTGGGTGGAGGACAGAAAAGAGAGAAAGGAATTGTACTTATTGAACACCCATTCTTTGCTGGGCAACGTGTTAATATTTCTAAAGTTAGCTTTTTAATTGAAAAAGTAGGTGAAAAAATTAACAGTTTTGGTTTTTTACCCTGATTTTATCTATTTTTAAAACAATTTTTTTTTTTGAGTTGGAGTCTCAGTCTGTTGCCCAGACTGGAGTGCAGTGGCTGCTCCTGGCCACCGCAGCCTCGACCTGCTGGGCTCCGGTGATCCTTCTGCCTCAGCCTTCCCAGTAGCCGGAATTACAGGCACGTGCTACCACGCCCGGCTGATTTTTTATTTATTGTAGAGATGAGGTCTCTCGCCAAGTTGCCCAGGCAAGTCTCGAACCCACGGGCTCAGGCAATCCACTCGCCTCGGCCTCCCAAAGGCGCGGGATTACAGGCTGAGCCTTCGAGCCCGGCTTAAACAATTTTTTGATGTAAAAATGTCTTACTCTTTTTTTTTTTTTTTTGAGTCCAAGCCTCACTCTGTCTCCCAGACTGGAATGCAGTGGCATGCTAATGGTTACAGCAGCCTTGACCTGCTGGGCTCAGGTGATCCTTCTGCCTCATCCTTCCAAGTAGCTGGAACTATAGGTATGCGCCACCACATCCAGATAATATTTTGATTTATTGTAGAGAGATGAGGTTTCACCAAGTTGCCCAGGCTGGTCTTGAACCCATGGGCTCAGGCAGTCCTCTCACCTTGGCCTCCCAAAATGCTGGGGTTATAGGTGTGAGCCACCATGCCCTGCCTAGGGATTCTTTATAGTAAACTTGCATATTTCTCATTAGCTTATTACTAAATATTCCAACATTTCATTTTTGTTTTTTCTTCTGCTCCAACTTTTTATTTTGAAAAATTTCAAAGTGCAAACCTACAAGACAGACACTGTAGTAAATATCCATCTGCCCCAGATTCACCAATTGTTGGCATTTTGCCACACTTGTTTTATCTTCCTTGATATATTTGTTTTCCTGATCCGTTTGAGATTTGACTGCAGAAATCATTACACTTCAGCTCTAAATACTTCAGCAAGTGTCTCCTAAGAACAAGGACATTCTTCTCTAGAACTACAATTCTCATACTCAGAAAAGGTAACGTTAATATCTTACTGCTATAATATATAATATAGAATAACAAGCCGGGCTCGATGGCTCAGCCTGTAATCCCGTGCCTTTGGGAGGCTGAGGTGAGTGGACTGCCTGAGTCCGCGGGTTTGAGACCCGCCCAGGCAACTTGGCGAGACCTCATCTCTACAATAAATCAAAAATTAGCCGGGCATGGTAGCGCGCGCCTGTAGTTCCAGCTACTTGGAAGGCTGAGTGGAAGGATCGCCGGAGCCCAGTAGGTCGAGGCTGTGGTGGCCGGGAGCAGCCACTGCACTCCAGTCTGGGTGACAGAGTGAGACTCCAGCTCAAAACAAACAAACAAACAAACAAACAAAAGAATAACATACAATATACAGTTCACATTTGGATTCTCCTAATGGTTGCTTTAGGAATAACTTTCCTCCCCTCCTGATCCAGGATTGAATTAATGATAGCATGGCATATTTAGTCGTCTTGTCTCTTTAGTTGTCTTTAATCTAGACTGTTTCCCAACTTTCAAAATCTGGGTAGTCTTCTTTTAAATTAAGGTAAAATTTACATACATACAGATCTAACTCTTTTTTAAAATTGAGGTAAGGGCTGGGCACAGTGACTCAAGCCTGTAATCTCAGCACTTTGGGAGGCCAAGGCGAGAGGATTGCCTGAGCCCAGAGGTTCGAGACCAGCTTGGTCTCTATAATAAATAAACCTTGTCTTTACAATAAAGCAAAAAATTAGATAGGTGTGTTAGTGTGCACTGATGGTTCTAGTTGCTTGGAAGGCTGAGGCGGAAGCAGTGCCTGAGATAAGCAGGTGAGCATGCCACTGCACTCCAGCCTGGGCAAGAGGCTCAAAAAAAAAAAAAAAGAAAAGAAAAAAGAAAAAAAACCTGAGGTAAAATAGACATACAATAAAAGGCATGGATATTAAGTGTTCCAAGTGACGAGTTTTGGCAATTGTACACATCCGTGTTACCACCACCAAAAAACAAGATATAGAACATTTCCCAGAAAGTCCTTTGTACCACTTTTCAGATAATTCCTACCCTACCCCCATCCTTCACCCCAAAGCCCCAGTCTGACTTCTATCACGAGATGAGTTTTGTCATTTCTTGTACTTCATAGAAGTTTTAAGTACTTTTTTGTGTATCTGTTCTCTTTTGTTCAATATAATTAAAATTATATTTTGGTTTTTTTTTTTTTTTTTTTTAGCATAATGTTTTCTGGGCTTTTTGTTTTTGTTTTTTGAGTTGGAGGTATCACTCTATCACCTAGGCTGGAGTGCAGTGGCATGATCACCACTTACTGCAGTCTTGACCTTCTGGGCTCAGGCAATCCTTCTGCCTAGCCTCCCAAGTAGCTGGGACTACAGGCATGCACCACCATGCCCGGCTAGTTTTTTCTTTTTTTTTAAATTTATTGCTGGGAGTGGTGGCTTACGCCTGTAATCCCAGCACTTTGGAAGACAGAGGTGAGAGGATTTCCTGAGTCCAGGGGCTCAAGCACTGCCTGGGCAATTTGGTGAGATCTCATCTCCACAATAAATAAGAAAAACAAATCAGCCAGTCATGGTGGCATGCACCTGTGGTTCTAGCTACTTGGAAGGTGGAGGCAGAAGGATCGCCTGAGCCCAGCAGGTCAAGGCTGTGGTGGCCATGAGTGTGCCACTGCATTCCAGCTTGGACAACACAGTGGGACTCTGACTCAAAAAAAACAAATAAAAAAGAAAATTAACTTTTTATATTTTTTGTAGAGTCGAGGTTTCACTATGTTGCCCAGGCTCCAACTCTTGGGCTCAGGCAATCATCCTGCCTCAGCCTCCCAAAGTGCTGAGATTACAGGTGTGAGCCACTGAGCCCCTCATAGCATAATTTAAAAAATATATATATTTATTTCTTAATTTACTCAACTCTAGAATCAGTAAATTTTATTTATTTATTTATTTATTTATTTATTTATTTATTTATTTATTTATTTATTTATTTAATGAGTTGGAGTCTCACTCTGTCACCCAGGCTGGAGTGCAGTGGCGTGCTCACGGCCACTGTAGTCTCAATCTGCTGGTCTCAGGCCATCCTTCCACCTCAGCCTTCCAAGTAGCTGTAATTACAGGGGTGTACCAGCACACGCAGCTTGTTTTTTTTTATTTATTGTAGAGATGAGGTCTCACCATGTTGTCCAGGCTGAGACCTCCCTGAGCTCAGGAATTCCTCTCACCTCTGCCTCCCAAAGTGCTGGGATTACGAGGGTGGGCCACCACATCTGGCTAGCATCATGTTTTTGACATTTGTCTGTGTTGTTGTGTCTATAAATAGTTTGTTCCTTTTTATTATGCATAGTATTTTACTGTATTAATATACATCCTTCAATTTGTTTATCCAGTCTCTGGTCGATAGACATTTGAGTTACTTCTAATTTTTAGCTACAACGAATGTTTTTGTATATGTCTGTATGTGGCCATATGTTCCTTTATTTTTTGGGTGAATTCCTAGAGGTGAATAAGTCATAGGGAAAATGTATACCGAACTTTATACGGAACTACACTGAGGCGAGATGATTGCTTGAGCCGGGTAGTTTGAGGCTGCAGCGAGCCGTGATCCGGTCACTGTACTCCACAGCCTGGGCTACAGAGGGAGACTCTCTCTCTGAAAAAAGAAAGAATCTACAAAAACAGTTCTTCCAAGTAGCTGTACCATTTTACACTCCCATTAACAATGTATGAATGTTCCAGTTTCTCCACATTCTTGCCAACATTTGGTGTTGTTGATCTTCTTTATTTTGACTATTCTAGTGGGTATGAAATTACATCCCTTTGTGGTCTTAATTTACATTTCTCTGGCAACTAATGATGTCGGGCACTATATCATATGTTTATTGGCCATTCAAAGATCTCTTTTTGTGAAGTGTTTATTCATGTTTTTTTGGCTGTTTTTTATTGAGTTGTTTTTTTAAATTATAGTTTTGCAGGAGTTCTTTATATATTTTGGGTATCAGTCTCTTGTCAGACAGACATGCTAGAAATAACCTTCCCAGTCTGTGTCTTGCCTATTCATTTTCTTAATGATGTCTTCTGATGAGCAGAAATTTTTAATTTTGATGAAGTACAATTTATCTGTTTTTTTCCTGTATGGCTAATTCCTTTTGTGTTCTGTCTATGAAATCTTTGCTCATTCCAAGGCTGCAAAGATATTCTCCTGTTTTCATGTAGAAGCTTTACAGTTTATATTTAGATCCATAGAATAGTCTTCGAACTTTTTGCCTTTTTTTTTTTTTTTGAGTTGGAGTTTCACTCTGTCACCCAGACTGGAGTGCAGTGGCCGCTCCCGGCCACCGCAGCCTCGACCTGCTGGGCTCTGGCGATCCTTCCGCCTCAGCCTTCCGAGTAGCTGGAACTACAGGCGCGCGCTACCACGCCCGGCTCATTTTGATTTTATTGTAGAGATGAGGTCTCGCCAAGTTGCCCAGGCGGGTCTCGAACCCGCGGGCTCAGGCAATCCACTCACCTCAGCCTTCCAAAGGCGTGGGATTACAGGCTGACACCGAGCCTGGCCTTTTTTGCCTTTTGTAACTTTGCCATTTCTGAAGCGTCCATGCCAGATGTTTGGCAGAATGTTTTAGTATAGCCTTTCCTGTTTTTTTTTTGTTTTTTTGTTTTTTTTTTTTGAGTTGGAATCTTACTCTGTCACCCAGACGGGAGTGCAGTGGCCGTTCCTGGCCACAGCAGTCTCGACCTGCTGGGCTTCGGTGATCTTTCCGCTTCAGCCTTCTGAGTAGCCAGAACTACAGGCGCACGCTACCATGCCTGGCTAATTTTTCTTTTTTTTTTATTTATTGTAGAGATGAGGTCTCGCCAAGTTGCCCAGGCAGGTCTCGAACCCACGGGCTCAGGCAATCCACTCACCTCAGCCTCCCAAAGGCGCGGGATTACAGGCTGAGCCACTGAGCCCGGCTTGCCTTTCCTGTTTTGTCATGGCCAGACATAGGATAGACATTTTTGGCAGACATACGACACGTGCGTCCCCAGTGCATCATCTCATCCAGAGGCACATGGTACTGGTTTGTCCTACTGCTGAGGATGACATTTGATTATTATTTGGTTCAGGGTGTCCCCTAGATTTCTTCACTGTAAAGGTCCTTTTTTCCCTTTGTAACTTACCTGGGATGGTACCATGAGGCTGTATAAAATATCCTGGTCCCCAGCAACCCTCTTACCCAATGTTTCAGCATCCACAGATGATTCTTGCTGGAAGTGGTATGTGTAGGGTCCTTGTGAGGTAATGATTTTTTGATGCCATCGTTCTGTCTACCTTCATTCATTGGCGTTTTTCTATTAAGGAGAACATTCCCGTTCCTCCCCCTCCCCTCCTTTAAAAATTTTTTTTGAGTCAGAATCTTACTCTGTCGCCCAAGCTAGAGTGCAGTGGCACGCTCACGGTCACCGCAGCCTTGACCTGCTGGGCTAAGGTGATCCTTTCACCTCAGGTTTCCAAGTAGCTGGAACTACAGGTATGCGCCACCACGCCCAGGTAATTTCTTGAGTTACTATAGAGACGAGGTCTCACCAAGTTGCCCAGGCTGGTCTAGAACCAGCAGGCTCAGGCAATCCTCTCACCTCGGCCTCCCCAAGTGCAGTAGTAGAAGAAGGCACATTAACCTTGTTTCCATGTGAGGGAGAAGGTGGATCTCTTGCTGAACTCCTTTTGTTTTTGAGTCAGATTCTCACCCTGTCGCCCAGGCTGGAGTGCAGTGGCATGCTTCTGGCCACCGCAGCCTCGAGCTGCTGGGCTCTGGTGATCCTTCTGCCTCAATCTCCCAAGTAGCAGGAACTACAGGTGCGTGCTACCACACCTAGCTAATTTTTTGACTTATTGTAGAGACGAGGTCCCCATGGGATCAGGCAATCCTCTCGCCTCAGCCTCCCAAAGTGCTGGGATTGTAGGCTTGAACCACCATGCCTGGCCTCCTTTTTTTTTTTTTTTTTTTTAAGTTGGGTTCTTACACTGTTACCCAGGCTAGAGTGCACTGGTATGATCACAGCTCACCACAGCCTTGACCTCCTGGGCTCAGGCAATCCTCCCTCCACAGCCTCCTGAGTAGCTGGGACTATAGACATGTACCACCACATCTGGCTAATTTTTTTTATTTCTTGTAGAGTCAAGGTCTTACTATGTTGCCCAGGCTGATCTTGAACTCCTGGTCTCAAGTAATCCTGCCACCTTGTCCTCCCAAAGTACTGGGATTACAGATGTAAGCCACCATGCCCGGCCTCTTGGTGACCTTTCTACTTGAATTGGTGTCAGTCCTGCTCTCTCTCTCTGGGTCTCTATCTCACCACCTGTAAACGTGGACAATTTCTAAAAGAGTGCAGACAGGCAAGCCAAAGGGGATCTCTGCCCTGGGAAGAGTGCTTAGGGGTGGAGATGAGGAGTCGTGGATTCTAGTCCTTCCTGGGTCCCAGAGGTCCCTCTGAGTCCTTAGACAAGTACTCCAGCTGTTCATATTATAGAAGAAATAAGTCCAAAGGCCATCTCTAAGGACCTATCCAGCTTTAACACTCTAAGACTCTGATCGCTCCCTACTCACCCAGGTCAGAGGCTGAGCTGCAGGACCCCATCTGATATCGGCCACATATGTGGTCCGCAGAGGGTATGTGCACTGAAGGAGCTGGCGGGGAAACAGAACAGAGCTGGAGCTTCCCAGGGACTTAGGCTTCCCTTTCTGTCTCCCACACTGGATGCTTGGGGACGCTCTCCATTTCCTCCACCTCATCCTCGGAGTTGAAGAGTAGAGCCCAAGATCAAATCTTCCCAAGTAGCTGTACACGGTGGCTCACACCTATAATTCCAGCACTTTGGGAGACTGAGGCGAGAGGACTGCCTGAGCCCAGGCGTTCGAGACTAGCCTGGCCAACTTGGCAAGATCTCAACTCTACAATAAATTAAAAGAAAAAAAAAGCCGGGCTCGGTGATTCAGCCTGTAATCCAGCGCTTTGGGGAGGCTGAGGTGAGTGGATTGCCTGAACCCACGGGTTCGAGACCCGCTTGGGCAACTTGGCGAGACCTCATCTCTACAATAA
>NW_007253572.1:691634-700955 GCF_000164805.1 Carlito syrichta | reverse complement strand
CCAAAAAAAAAAAAAAAAAAAGAACTGGAGGTACTGGTGTGCACTTGCAGTTTTCAATCTGCATGTCTATATCTCTATGTAGACATAAAAGTAATTACAGATAGAAATATGTGCAGAGCTGACATTTCTGCCGAGAAGGCCTGGAAGCAGCAACACCCTCAAGCAATGCACACACTTGGCGCGGGATCTTGGTTTCTGACACCATTTTCCAATTCAAGAAACTGAGGCTTCTTGGAAAAATGGCTGAATTTATGGAAAAGTATAAGACAGGCCTAGACCATCTTACTGTGCCTGAAAGCAGGGAAGGACTCAGAGGACAATAGGGACACTATCAAATAAACAGGGGCAGCTCGAAGGGCTCACACTGGCCAAATCTGGGACAATTTGTTCATTACCATACATAATGATAGTAACATGATAATTCATTGAATAAAATGGGAAATCATGGGTATATACAGACAGGAATAAATGAATAAACTGAATATTTGATGAGACATGGGATATTTACATAAAATTTCTCTTTGTAAATGCTTATTTCACCAAATACAAAGGGGAAATGAATAACTTCACAGTAGAGGCTTGACAGGAACCATCCTAGTCAAGGGATCAAAGTGAATCTCGTCAGTAATGGTCTAAACTGAGCTCGTGTGTCTCCCGACAGGTTGTAGTGAGGAGAATCTAGCATCGCATATGTGATATTCCTGCCAAAGATGCATAAGCTAATTCTAATCATAAGGAAACATCAGACAAGCCCTGATTGTGGGACATTTTACAATAGAACTGGCCTATTGCCTCTAAAAGTGTCAGTATTATAGAAGTCAACAAAAGACATTAGGAATCAAAGGCTCTCCTATGATGACTAAATACATCCCATGATCCCCTACTCGTTCCTTTTGCTGGAAAGGACATTATTGGGATAAGTGGTGAAACCAGAATAGGATCGGAAGAAAAAACTGTAGTCATGGCATTATTGGTTTCTTTTCTTCCTCTTCTACTTTTTTTTGTTGGAGACAGGTTCTTATCCTATTCTTTCATCCACGCTGGTTCATTGCAGTCTCAGCCTCCTGGACTCAAGCAATCCTCCTGTCTCAGCCTCCTGAGTAGCTGGAACTACAGGTGCACGCCATCATGTCTGGCTAATTTTTTTATTTTTTGTAGAGACGGGGTGTTGCTATGTTGCCCAGGCTGGTCTTGAACCCCTGGGCTCAGGCAGTCCTCTTGCCTTTGCCTCCCATAGTGCTGGAATTAGAGGCCACCACGCCCAGCAGGAAAGACATCTTAAAGTGTTGGGAGGCATTGATGAGTCATCATATGGGTAACTTACGGTTCAAATGGTTTACAAAAAAGTTCGTTGTTCTGTACTTACAACTATTCCATAGATTGTAAAGAAAAAATTAAAAATATTTTAAAAAAGAAACAGTGTCAGAGACAGAGAGGGTTTCTCAGCTGAGTACTTGTCTGAGGGTCCAGAGGGAACTTTGGGACTAGATTCCAAAGGGAAAGAAAGCACAGTACAGGCAGACTCTGAGCTGGCAGGGCTATTATCCAAGTGATAGGAAGAAGGGGTGAGAACAAGCAACCCTTACCTGCATTTAAAAGACAGAAGGCTCGTGACCCACCTGGGCAACTTGGCGAGACCTCATCTCTACAATAAAATCAAAAAATTAGCCGGGCATGGTAGCGCGCGCCTCTAGTTCCAGCTACTTGGAAGGCTGAGGCGGAAGGATCGCCGGCGCCCAGCAGGTCGAGGCTGCGGTGGCCGGGAGCGGCCACTGCACTCCAGTCTGGGCGACAGAGTGAGACTCCAACTCAAAAATAAATAAATAAAATAAAATAAAAGACAGAAGGCTCATGGGAAGGCGGCTTCCCTTCTTCCTGGGAGCTCTCTAATTTGAGAGCAGCTGGGCGCTACCTGTCTCTACACAGAGCTCCTCGAAGAAGGGGCTGTATCTCACTGTGATGGCTAATTTTATATATCAATTTGGGGCGCCCAGGTATTTTGTCAAACATTACCCCAGGTGTTTCTATGAGGGTGTTTAAGATGAGTTTAACATTTAAATCAATAGATGAAGTAAAGCAGACTGACCTCCTTAATGTGTTGTGTTGTATGTTTGCGTGTGTGTGTTGGGTGGGGTTAGGGAGCCCATCTAATCAGTGTAAGGCCAGAACAGAACAAAAGGCTGACACACTCCCAAATAAAGGGAATTCCTTTAGCCTGACTACAGCCAGGTTGGGCCAGCAGCTTTTTGTGGCTTGCAGGCAGGAGTTGCACCATCCACGCTCTCCTTGGTCACCAGCTTGCCAGCTACGGATCTCATCAGTTTCCAAATCATATGAACCAGTTCTTTAGAATAGACCTCACCCCCTCTCCATCTATCTGTGGTTCTGTTTCTCTGGAGAGCCCTAATGAATATACTTCAGTCCCTACGATCTCTCTTTCTTCACTTCCACGGTCTCCTACCGTGGGACTGACACAAAGCAGACAAAGCTCAAGGGAAAGCTTTTAGATGAAAAAACACAGCAAGTGGATGACCAGGGAAGAGCTGGGTGTCAACAAGGGCGGGGGAGGTGGAGCCCTTGGCTGGCCTTGTGGGGCCTTCTCACCGCTCTGGGAACACTGAGTGACATCTCGGATGGAGGTTGCCTGCTTCTGCCGCCACTGCTGGTAGGAATGGAGGGGACCAGCATTTGCTGAGCACCTGGTCAAAGACCTGCTGCGGATTCCATCTTCAGGCTGCTGCAGGCGTTGGGCCCTCCCCATCCCAGCTTGCTCCAGCACAGCTTTGTCTTTTGGCATTTAAAGGACCCGTTTCTCCCAAATATTGAGAACTCCCGAGGTTGGGGGCCGTGGTGTGTGGACGGCTGTGACTTTAGGATTTGTAGCGACTCCTGCCAACAGATGTTCAGCAAATAAGAAAAGCGAAGGGAGTCAGGTACGGTGGCTCACGCCTGTAATCCCAGTACTTTGGGAGACAGAGGAGAGAGGATTGCCTGAGTCCAGGAGTTTGAGACCAGCCTGGGCAACTTGGTGAGACCACATCACTACAATAAACAAAAAAATTAGCTGGGGATGGTGGCACGTGCCAGTGGTTCCAGCTACTTGGAAAGCTGAGGTGAAAGGATTGTCTGAGCCCAGCAGGTCGAGGTTACGGTGGCTGTGAGCGTGCCACTGCACTCCAGCCTGGGTGACAGAGTGACACTTCAACTCAAAAAATAAAAAATAAAAGTGAGGGGGCAACACTCTGAGTCAAACCCAGATCTGTCTGACCCCCAAATCCGAGCTCTCCTATCACACCACACTGTTTTCTCAGTAGTAATGGAGACTTTTGGCTGGGCGTGGTGGCTCACGCCTGTAACCCCAGCACTTTGGGAGAAAGAGGTAGGAGGATTACTTGAGTCCAGGAGTTCAAGACCAGCCTGGGCAACATAGTGAGACCTCGTCTCCACACACAATTTTTTTTTTTTTTGAGTTGGAGTCTCACTCTGTCATCCAGACTGGAGTGCAGTGGCACGCTCTCGGACACCGCAGCCTCGACTTCCTGGGCTCTGGCGATCCTTCCGCCTCAGCCTTCCAAGTAGCTGGAACTACAGGCGCGCACTACCATGCCTGGCTAATTTGTTTGATTTTTATTGTAGGGATGAGGTCTCGCCAAGTTGCCCAGGTGGGTCTCGAACCCGTGGGCTCTGGCAGTCTACTCATCTTGGCCTCCCAAAGTGCTGGGATTACAGGCTTAGCCACTGAGCTCAGGCCACATACAGATTTTTTAAAAAATTAGCTAGGCATGGTGGTACATGCCTGTAGTCCCAGGTACTCGGAAGGCTGAGGCGGAAGGATTGCCTGAGCTCAGGAAGTTGAGGCTGCAGTGAACCATGATTGTGCCGCTGAACTCCAGCCTAGGCAACAGAGTAAGGCTATGATTCAGGAAAAAAAAAAAGAACAAACAAAAAAAGTAAAAAAGACTTTTTACAGGATAGTAACAAATTACAGGTTACCTGGAAGCTGACAGTTCTTGGGTACATGTTTGGTTGACTAAATCACATTTTGATTTGTCTTTGAACATGGACTATTTTGCATTAAAGTGGATGGCTTAGCGCCATGGACCTCTCAGCAGGAGCATGTAGGGTAAAATAAAGTCCTTCACCAGGGCCAATCAAGGGAATGAGCTTCTGTACAAAAAGCTCCTATTATCACAGTTGGGGATGGTCTGTCCTGAGATAATTAGGTTGGAAAGGGCCTGCACCGGTGTTTGAGTTTACGGTGTTACAAAACTAGCCACATGATCTTAGGTCTTCCATTTTTTTTTTCCAGTCAGGGTCTCACTCTGTCACCCAGGCTAGAGTGCAGTGGTGCAATCATAGCTCACTGCCGCCTCAAACTCTTGGGCTCAAGCAGTCCTCCTGTCTCAGCCTCTTGATTAGCTGAGATTACAGGCATGTGCTACCTTGCTTGGCCCTAATTTTTAAAAATTTGAGAACGTTGTGAAATCATGTTATATGTAACCTTTTCTGATTGGCTTTTTTGTTGTTTTATGTAGCACAATGCCTTGAGGTACATCCAAATTGTTGCATGCATCAACTTTTCGTTCCTTTTTTTTTTTTTTTGAGTCGGGGTCTTAGTCACTTGGAGTACATTGGCACGATCTTAGGTCACAACAACTTTTACCTCCCGGGCTCAGGCAGTCCTTCCACTTCAGCCTCTGGAGTAGCTGGAACTACAGGCACGCACCACCACACCTGGCTTATTTTTTGTGGAATTGAGAGCTTGCTATGTTGTTCAGCCTGGTCTTGAACTCCTGGGTTCAAGCAATCCTCCTCCCTTGGCTTCTCAAAGTGCTGGGATTACAGGCGAGAACCACTGCGTCTGGCCTTTTCCTTTTTACTACTGAGTTGTAGTACATGGTACGGATGTACCACAGTTATTTAACCATCTACCTCTTGTAGGACATTTTGTTTCTTTCTAGTTTTTGCCTATTACAAATAAAGCTGCTATGAATAATAATGTTTTTACATGGACAAATGTTTCATTTCTCTGGGCTAAATGCCTAGGCGGGCATTTATGTGGGAAAAATTGCTGGGCCATATAGTAAGTGTTTGTTTCCTTTTTTAAAAATTTTAATTGGCTGGGCTCGGTGGCTCAGCCTATAATCCCAGCACTTTGGGAGGACAAAGCGAGTGGACTTCCTGAGCCCACAAGTTTGACATCAGCTCCAGCAACTTGGCAAGATTTCGTTTCTACAATAAGTCAAAAATTAGCTGGGAGTGGTAGCGTGTGCCTGTAATTCTGGCTACTTGGAAGGCTGAGGTGGAAGGATCGCCGGAGCCCAGCAGATCGAGGCTGCGGTGGCCGGGAGTGGCCACTGCACTCCAGTCTGG
Organism: Carlito syrichta; assembly: GCF_000164805.1. Taxonomy (NCBI): domain Eukaryota; kingdom Metazoa; phylum Chordata; class Mammalia; order Primates; family Tarsiidae; genus Carlito; species Carlito syrichta. The sequence continues at coordinate 695,582 of NW_007253572.1, read as the reverse complement.
GCAACAGAGTGAGACTCCAACTCAAAAAAAAATTAAATTAAGTTTTAGGGTATTGAAAAACCGGCTAGACAAATTCTAAAAGAGCGTAACACTTAAATGTTTAGTTTTTTTGGTTTTTTTTTGTGTGTGTGTGTCAGAGTCTCACTGTCACCCACGCTGGAGTGCAGTGGCACGCTCATGGCCACCGCAGCCTAGACCTGTAGGGTTCAGGTCATCCTTCCACCTCAGCCTTCCAAATAGCAGGAACCTCAGGTGTATGCCACCACGTCCAGCTAATTTTTTGATTTACTGTAGAGATGAGGTCTTGACAAGTTGTCCAGGTTGGACTCGAACCTTTGGGCTTAGGTAATCCCTCACCTCTGCCTTCCAAAGTGCTGGGATTATAGGCGTGAGCCACTGCGCCCAACTAAATGTTTAGTTTTTTTTTTGAGTTGGAGTCTCATTCTGTTGCCCAGGCTGACATACAGTGTCACTCTCACGGCCACCGTAGCCTCAACAAGCTGGACTCAGGTGATCCTTCTGCCTCAGCCTTCCAAGTAGCTGGAACTAACAGGCACATGCCACCATGCCCAGCTAAGTTTTTTGATTTATTGTAGAGACAAGGTCTTGCCATGTTGCCCAAGCTGGTCTCGACTCCTGTGCTCAGGCAATCCTCTCACCTCGACCTCCCAAAGTGCTGGGATTACAGGTTTGAGCCACTGAGCCCAGCCTCATGCCTGAATTTATTTAAGCAGCCCATGAATTCAGTTAGACTCGTAGGTAGTTCCAACTTTCTACTGTCATGAATTTTGAAAAGCAGTGAAAATAGGCTAAAAACAATTACAGATCAGTAGGGAAACCCCTGGAAAATTCTGAAAATGGGGAAAACATATTCAAACACTCTTTTTTTTGTGAATTGGAGTCTCACTCTGTCACCCAAGCTAGAGGGCAGTGGCACGCTCTTGGTCACCACAGCCTTGACCTGTTGGGCTCAGGTCATCCTTCCACCTCAGCCTTCTAAGTAGCCAGAACTACAGGTGCACGCTACCAGCCCAGCTAACTTTTTTCACTTATTGTAGAGATGAGGTCTTGACAAATTGCCCAGGCTGTTCTTGAACCCATGGCCCAGGCAATCCCTTCACCTCAGCCTCCCAAAGTGCTGGGGTTACAGGCTTGAGCCCCCGTACCTGGCCAAGTATTTAGGTTTTTTTTTTTTCTTTTTTTTTTGAGTTGGAGTCTCACTGTGTTGCCCAGGCTGGAATACAGTGGCACACTCCTGGCCACCATAACCTTGACCTGCTGGGCTCAGGCGATCCTGCTGCCTCAGCCTTTCAAGTAGCTGGAACTACAGGCACATGCCGCCATGCTCGGTTAATTAATTAATTTATATATTGTAGAGATGAGGTCTCGCCAAGTTGTCCAGACTGGTCTCGAACCCATGGGCTTAGGCAATCCTCTCACCTCGGCCTCCCAAAGTGCTGGGATTATAGGTGTGAGCCACTGTGCCTGGCCAAGTATTTAGTTTTAGAGGTATTTAGCTTTAAAAGAAACTCCCACTAGCAATATGTGAAATATAGAGTTTCTCCGCATACTTACCAGCATTTGATATTGGTGTTTTTATTTTGGTTTCTAATACATCATTTTATTTTTGAGTCATAGTCTCACTCTGTAGCACAGGATGGAGTGCAGTGGCACACTCACAGCTCACCTCATGGAGTTAGGTGATCCTCCTGCCTTAGTCTCCTCAATAGCTGGGACTACAGGCATGTGCCACCAAACCCTGCTAATATTTTAATTTTTTGTAGAGATGAGATCTCACTATGTTGCCCAGGCTGGTCTTGAATTCCTGGGCTCAAGCGATCCTCCCGCCTCAGTCTTCCAAAGTGCTAGGATTACAGGTGTGAGCCACTGCACCAGCTGGCTTCTAACACAAACTTAAAAATCAGTGAAAGGTATTAGTCTTTATTGATTATAGCTTTTGGAATTTATTGAGATAATTTCATGGTATCTTTTTTTTGAGTCAGAGTCTTACTGCTGCCCAGGCTGGAGTGCAGTGTCATGTTCACAGCCACCAAAACCTCGACCTGCTGGGCTCAGGCCATCCTTCACCTCAGCCTTCCAAGTAGCCGGAACCACAGGCACGCACTACCACGCCCTGCTAATTTTTGATTTATCGTAGAGATGAGGACTCACCAAGTTGCCTAGGCTGGTCTTGAACCCCTGGGCTCAGGCAATCCTCCAGCCTCCGCCTCCCAAAGTACTGGGATTACAGGCTGAGCCACCACGCCCAGCCCATGGTATCTCTCTTTTTTTTTTTTTTTTGAGTTGGAGTCTCACTCCGTGGCCCAGACTGAAGTGCAGTGGCCGCTCCCGGCCACCGCAGCCCCGACCTGCTGGGCTCTGGTGATCCTTCCGCCTCAGCCTTCCAAGTAGCTGGAACTACAGGCGTGCGCTACCACACCAGGCTTATTTTTGATTTATTGTAGAGATGAGGTCTCGCCAAGTTGCCAAGGTGGGTTGCGAACCCGCGGGCTCAGGCAATCTACTCAACTCAGCCTCCCAAGGCGCAGGATTACAGGCTGAGCCACCGAGCCCGGCTCCATGGTATCTCTTAACGGATCTAATAATAAATTATATTATTCTATTTTTTTTTTTTATCGCCCAGGCTGGAGTGCAGTGGCATGTTCCTGGCCACCGCAGCCTCAACCTGCTGGGCTCCAGTGATCCTTCCACCTCAGCCTTCCAAGCAGTCAGAACTACAGGGGTGTGCTTCCATGCCTGGCTAACTTTTTTTGATTTATTGTAGAGATAAGATCTCACTAAGTTGCCCGGGTGGGTCTCAAACCCGTGGGCTCAGGCATTCCACTCGCCTCAGCATCCCAAAGTGCTGGGATTACAGGCTGTGCCACAGAGTCCGGCCTATTATATCTTTAAAATAAATACATGTATGTTTTTAAACATCAAAGAGTATAAAAAGGAACATGAGGAAAAGTAAATCTCTTATCATTCCTACCACAGTTTACCTATTTCTTGACTTTTAATCTAAACACTGTACTAATATATATATCTTTTGAGTTGAAGTCTGTAGCACAGACTGGAGTGCAATGGCATGTTCACGGCCACTGCAGCCTCGATCTGCTGGGATCAGACGATCCTTCCGCCTCAGCCTTCCAAGTAGCTGGAACTACAGGCACGTGCCACCATGCCTGGCTACTTTTTAAATTTATTGTAGTGACGAGATCTCACCAAGTTGCCCAGGCTGGTCTCGAATCCCTGGACTCAGGCAATCCTCTTGCCTCTACCACCCAAAATGCTGGGATTACAGGCTTGAGCCACCAAGCCTGGTTTGTACCAATATATTAATAGGAGTATATCACACACAGTTCTGCATCTTGCTTTTTCACTTAATGCCTTAGAGTTCATTCCATGTCAGTACAGAGCTATCTAGGTCACTCTTTTTGACACCTGCATAGCACTCTATTGAGGGGTATGTCAATTTAATTAACGAGTTCATTTTTTTTTTGAGTCAGTCTCACTCTGTCGCGCAGGCTGGAGTTTGGTAGCACAAGCATGGCTACCACAGCCTCGACATGTAGGGCTCAGATGATCCTTCTGCCTCAGCCTCCCAAATAGCTGGGACTACAGGCGTGCACCACCTGTCCTAGCTAATATTTTAATTTTTATATATTTATTTACTTTATTTTTTGAGTCGAAGTTTCACTCTGTCACCCATGCTGGAGTGCAGTGGCATGCTCACGGCCACCGCAGCCTTACCTGCTGGGCTCTGGCAATCCTTCCTCCTCAGCCTTCCAAATAGCTGGAACTACAGGCATGCGCCAACATACCAGCCTAATTTTTCTGATTCATTGTAGAGACGAGGTCTCGCCAAGTTGTCTAGGCTGGTCTTTATTTATTTATTTTTCTGAGTTGGAGTCTCACTCTGTCGCCCAGACTGGAGTGCAGTGGCTG
>NW_007253572.1:689239-691614 GCF_000164805.1 Carlito syrichta | reverse complement strand
GTAGAGATGAGGTCTTACCAAGTTGCCCAGGTGGGTCTTGAACCCGCGGGCTCAGGCAATCCACTCACCTCAGCCTCCCAAAGGTAGGCTGGTCTTGAACCTCTGGGCTCAGGCAATCCTCTCACTTTGGCCTCCCAAAGTGCTGGGATTACAGACTTGAGCCACAGCACCCGGGTCTATTTATTGATTTAAAAAAAAAAAATTTGTTTTTGAGTCAGAGTCTCACTCTGTTGCCTAGGTTGGAGTGCAGTGGCATGATGGTGGCTACCACAGCCTCAAACTGCTGGGCTCAAGTGATCCTTCCACTTTAGCCTCCTGAGTAGCTAGGACTACAAGTACGTGCCATGGTTATTTAAAAAAAAAATTTAATTGTAGAGATGAAGTCTCGCTATTTTGTCCAGTTTGGTCTCAAACTCTTGGGTTCAGGCAATCCTCTTGCTCGGAATTTCAAAAGTATTGGGATTACAGTCGTGAGCCACTGTGCCTGGTCTTAATTAACCAGTTCACTTTGGTAGACATTTAAGTTGTTTCCAGTTTTTTATAATTATTGCCAGTGCTGCAGCGAACACTCTGGCACACTGGTTTTGTGCTCAGTGTAAGCACAAATGTAGGATAAATTCCTACTAGAAGGATTGCTAGGTCAAAGGTATATGCATTAAAGTGTTAATAGCTGTTGCCAAATTGCTTTCCAAGAGGCTGAGCCACATTCTTTCCCACCAACAATGAACAAGAATGTTTCTTTATAATGAGTGTCTTTTCCGATCTGACATCTAAAAAACGGTTTTTCACCTTAATTTTCATTTCTTCTATTATCAGGGGGTTGGATCTTTTCATTTGCTTAAAAGCATTTGCTTGTATAACCTTCCTGTGAACTGTATGTTCCTAGCCTTTGTCCATTTCATGTTCTGCATTTATTTATTCATTTATTTATTTACAGTCGGAGTCTCACTCTGTTGCCCAGGCTGGAGTGCACTGGCACACTCACAGCCACCGCAGCCTTGACCTACTGGGCTCAGGCGATCTTTCCGCCTCAGCCTTCCAAGTAGCTGGAACTACAGGCACGCGCCATCACACCCAGCTAATTTTTCTGATTTATTGTAGAGACAAGGTCTCGCCATGTTGCTCAGACTGGTCTCGAACCCCTGAGTTCAGGCAATCCTCTCACCTCGGCCTCCCCAAGTGCTGGGATTATAGGCATGAGCCATCAATGTTTAACAATAAAAACAGGACTTCTCTATTTTCATTTGCTCAGAACTTCAGAGGCAGGAGGCTGTCTCGGAGGTGTCCAGGGCCCTCCACAATCACTCCCTCTTCTCACCCACAACTGTCTCCTTTCCCTGAAAGGGCCTCTCTGGGGTCTCCACAACACCTCTGGCCCCATCCCACAGTTCTGTCCAGGTTCTCCCATCCCTCCCTCTGCAGTGCTCTATTCCCAGCCACACCCGACCAAGCCAACAGGGCCCAGCCTCACTCCTGTCTCACGGTGCCCATGGGGCACACATCTCACTTTCACCAGCGGGAGCTTATGTCCCTGGAAGCCTGGGCCTGACTCACGCAGAGCTCAGCTTTCTGAGTTGTCCATGCTCAGTGAGTGGGTGTGGGTGTGGGTGTGTCTGAGCATGGAGTATGTTTCACTCACTCATCCTGCATTTATTAAATGCATACATGAGTCAGGCACTGTTCCCAGCGTTGGGGATAAGGCTGTGTCTGAGGCAGAACACGGCTCTTCCTCTCATCCAGCTGACATTTTAGTGGGGGATTGGAGCTACTATACCATAAACAAGTCAATAAACACACACACACACACACACACACACACACGAATAATGACAATTATACAGTAATGAAGAGTGAAGCGAGGAGGGGACAGGTCTTTTTTGCACAGAGGGCTCAGGGAGGGCTCCCCCAGGAGCCACAAGGGAGCAAAGCCCCAAATACGAGAAGCCTTCCAGAGCCCCCAGGTGCAGGCCCAGACTTCAACACCCCTTCTTTCTGTTACTTGACAGGCACTGAAGGAAGGAGCCTGGGATCCCAGCAACCTCGAGGGTGTGTGGCCTGGGGGGGGCTCCACCCTCTTGCTTCCTATCCCAGCTGCAAACTTGGAAAGGTGAAATCGCGCGTGGCCTGACATCAGCAGAGCACCTACTACGTGCCGGGGTCCGGTTAAGCACTTTCCGCGATTGCTACTTCACTGAATGCGCACGACAATCCCGTGCAGACTTTTATTATCGACTTCAGAGAAAGAAACGCGGCGGGGGATTGTGGTTCTTAAGGAAGTGTGGCTCCCGGGAAGTTCTGGCGGGGGCCGGCCGGGGTTTACCGGCATTCCGGGGGCGCGCCGTCTCCGGAGTGTGTGGGTCCAGCCGCGGACCCCG
>NW_007253572.1:687453-688192 GCF_000164805.1 Carlito syrichta | reverse complement strand
TGCGGGGCAGGGTGGGGGCGGGGAGGGGCACCCGCCGGCCAATAATATTCCTGGAGCCCGCCGCGTCTCTGCGGCCGGTGCTGAGCCGGGACAATCGCTCGCGCCCCTTGTTACCCAAGCGGTGGCTTTCCTGCAAAAGCCCGGGACCGCCCTGGCCAGGTTACCCTAGGATTGTGGGGTCTGTAGAAATCAGGTCGGAGGGCCGTAAGGGATGGCGCCGGAGGGACTCTAACATCAGTACAGGCCTCACTTTCCCACTCTGGATAGGAGCCTGTGCTGCAGCGTGTTTCACTCTGAGCTCCATGAGGTCAGAAACTGCCTTTGATCCTTTGCCCCCGTGCCTGGCATAGAGTAGGCACTCGGTAAATGTTTGTTCACCGAATGAATGAACCAGCCAAAGGTCCAGACGGTGGTCTGACGAGTACTGGGTGTGCTCTGGGGGACTGTGAGACAGAATTCATTTCTTCACCAACTTAAAAACACTTGTTAGTCAGTAGGGGAGTGGCATATTTCAAGAAAATCCCCAAAGCTGTGATTCTGTCTCCTGCCTCCTCTGTGTGTGTGACTGGCACAAGCTCGCTGGGACCATCAGAGCCTCTCTGTCTGTGGGCCTCTTTGGCACAGAACTGCATTAATGGATATTACTACGGTTTTCTTTTCTTTTCTTTTCTTTTTTTGAGTTGGAGTCTCACTCTGTTGCCCAGACTGGAGTGCAGTGGCCGCTCCCGGCCACCGCAGC
>NW_007253572.1:683317-687213 GCF_000164805.1 Carlito syrichta | reverse complement strand
GATCCTTCCACCTCAGCCTTCCAAGTAGCTGGAACTACAGGCGCACACTACCATGCCCGGCTAGTTTTTGATTTTTTGTAGAGATGAGGTCTTGCAAAGTTGCCCGGGCGGGCCACGAATACTATGGTTTTCTTTAGGCATTGGGATTACAGAGTGAACAAATGCAACAGACATTTCCAGGCATTCATGGAGTTGCAATCTAGTGTCTGAGGGAAGGGACCAGAAGATAAATCAGATTGTGGTTACTACTGTAGAGAAAATTGAAATAAAGTGAGGTGACATGGAGTGACTGGGTGACTTGGTTGAATTGGGAGATCAGGAATGGTGTTTCTGAATAGGTGACATTGAAGGTAAAATTTTGCTTTGAGTCGAGGTCTCACTCTGTTCACTAGGCTGGAGTGCAGTGACACAATCAAGCTCACTACAGCCTCCACCTTCTGGGATCAGATAATCCTTCTGCCTCAGCCTTCCGAGTAGCTGGGACTACAGGTGCATGCCACCACTCCTGGCTAATTTTCAAAAACTTTTTGTAGAAATGAGGTCTCACTATGTCACCCATGATGGTCTCGAACTCCTGGGCTCAAAAGATCCTTCTGCCTTGGCCTCCCAAAGTGCTGAGATTCTAGGTACCAGCCACTGTTTTCAGTGGAAGGCAAATTTTGTTTTGTTTTGTTTTTTCAGTTGGAGTCTCTGTCGCCCAGGCTGGAGTGCAGTGGCACGCTCATGGCCACCGCAGACTCGACCTGCTGGGCCCAGACCATCGTTCCACCTTAGTCTTCCAAGTAACTGGAACTATAGTTGTACACCATCATGCCTGGCTAACTTTTTGATTTATCGAAGAGACGAGGTCTCACCAAGTTGCCCAGGCTGGTCTCGAACCCCTGAGCTCAGGCAATCCTCTCGCCTCTATCTCCCAAAGTGCCTAGATTACAGGCTTGAACCACCGTGCCCGGCATGGAAGGTAAATTTTTTTTTTTTGAGTTGGAGTCTCACTCTGTCGCCCAGGCTGGAGTGCCATGGCGCACTCACGGCCACTCCAGCGTCGACCTGCTGGGCTCCGGCGATCTTTCCGCCTCAGGCTTCCAAGTAGTTGGAAAAGTAAAATTTTAATGTCAAGAAGGAGCCATCCTGTGTTGATGAGGTAGCAAAACATTGCAGGAAGCAGGAACAGCTGATACAAGGGTTTAGGGCACAACAGAACCTCAAGTTCAAGGAGCAGGAAGTCCAGGATGGCTGCAACGTGGTGAACAAGGGAGAAAGTGGCACAAGAAGCGATCACAAGCAGGAGGGGGATGCATGATGTAAAGCTTTGTGAACTTTATTCTAAGCCCAGTGAGAAGCCACTGGAGAGTTTCAAGAAGGGCAGTGGCATGACTTGATTTGCATTTCCAGACTGCTTACTCTACCTGCTGTGAGACCGGTGGACTGCAGGTAGGCACTGCAGGGGAGGCAGGAGAGCAGTCACAGCTGGTGCTGTTGTCCAGGCAGGAGGGAGCAGTGACTTGCCCGAGGGTGGCGACACAGGAGATGGGAATTGTGGTCAGATTCAGGCTGGGTTTAGGAAGTTCAAGGGGGGGCACCCAGCATTTATTTATAAAAATTTGTGTATTTATTCTTACATGTTTCAACATCAGTCACCTTCAAAGTACTCTCCATCTGATGCAACACACCTATTGAGATGTTTTTCCCACTGCTCAAGTTTCTGAACTTGTCAATTCTGATGCCTTTCAGTGTGTCTGCTGTTTTTTGTTTCACCTCTTCCACATCGGCAAAATGTTTCCCTTTGAGGACTTTTTTCACTGGGGAAACAAAAAAGGCTCTTGGAACCAGATCAGGTGAATAGGGTGGGTGGAACACGGGGGTCATGCTGTTTTTGGTCAAAAATTGCTGAACACTCACTGTGTTGTGGGCAGATGCTCTTATACATCATGAAATGGGCAAACATGTTGAAAGACTCTCCGAAAAAAAAAATTCACTGAAGCTGAATGCAGCCTCTCACAACAACGTTGGCTGATACACGGATGCTGATAGGTTTCTAGAACGCTTCCCTAGCTGGGGAACCCTGTACTACAAGGGGCTCGCCCTTCAAAAGATAATTCTGGCTGGGCTCAGTGGTTCAGCCTATAATCCCAGTGCTTTGGGAGGTCGAGGTGAGTGGATTGCCTGAGCCCATGGGTTCGAGACCCACCCAGGTAACTTGACAAGACCTCGTCTCTACAATAAATCAAAAATTAGCTGGGTGTGGTAGTGCATGCTTGTAGTTCTGGCTACTTGGAAGGCTGAGGTGGAAGGATCGCTGGAGCCCAGCAGGTCGAGGTTACGGTGGCCAGGAGTGTGCTACTGCACTCCAGTTGGGGCGACAGAGTGAGACTCCAATTCAGAAAAAACCAAACCAAACCAAAAAAAACCCCAAAAGATAATTCTGGGTTTTTTGGGTTTCCCCTCATAGAGGCTCCAGACCTTCCTGGTGGGTTGGATGAAATCTGTGAGAAAATGTCCTAGATGACTCCTGGGGCATCAGCACCGGAGGGAGGGCATGCATGTCATTGAGATGGCGAGGTTGGAGGAGGGGCAGGCTTGGGGCAGGGGAGAATCAGGAGCTCTTCTTTTGTCCCCTTACATCTGAGATGTGACTACGTCACAATGGTCAGATGTGTGAACCTGAATCTTGGTGGGGAGAAAAGGCTTAAGGGGTCCATTTGGGTACAATAGGTGTCATTTAAGCTGTGGGATCAGATGAAGCCCCCAGGAAGAGAGTCTGGACAGAACAGAGAAGACATCCCAAGCCTTGGGACAGCGCAGAGTTTAGAGGGAAGAGAGGCCAATCCAGGAAGGAGGCTGAGAAGGATTAAGAAGGTTGGAAACTGCCCAGAGGATGCCGGCCGCGGAAGCTTGATGGACAGAGCCTGATGGGAACAGGTGGGAGAGAAAACACCTGGTGAGGACAGGGAATCAGTAAGATGGTGGCTTTTCTGGATGGTTTTGTTGCAAGGTGGAGTTGAAACATCAACTGGTAACTGGAGAGGATGTGGGCTTGAGGGAGGGTTTTACATTGTCTTAGACTTAGTAGATTGCACAGCATGGTTAGTTTTGATGGGAATGACCCAGTAGAAAGGGAGAACTAGACCATACAGGAAAGAGACAGACAGTTGCTGGAGCAGCGTTTCTGAGAAGGTGAGCGAGATGGGCTCAGGGTGTGCATCCTGCGGGTCTCACACAGGAGTGGGCCTGGCCTCCATTAGCAGGAAGAGCTGTGGGTGTGCTGGAGCACCAGGCAGAGCCATGAGCCGGGACTTGAGAGGGTGGGTGGGGCTCTAAGACCTGAATGCAGCCTGACTCCCCTCTGGTGACTGTGAAGTCCCTAGTGATTATCTTATAGCAAGCCCTGGCTCCCAGGACCTTGGCTGACTCTTCCCAGGCTGAGGGACAACAGTGGGTATCCCCTGCCCTCAAAGACAGGGTGGCATCTGCTTCAGAAAGTATTTCCTACTTCTTCCTGTGACAGCTTCTTGAGAAACTTAAGGATTTGGGAGTCATTGTTCTCCTACCCCCATATAAAAAATGTTTTGTACCAGACATGGTGTCTCATGCCTGTAATCCTAGCAGTTGCGGAGTTGGAAGCGAGTGGATTGCCCGAGTCCAGGGGTTCAAGACCAGCCTGGGCAACTTGGTGAGACCTCATCTCTACAATAAAATAAAATAAAAAATTAGCCGAGTGTGGTGACATGCACCTGTGGTTCCAGGTACTTGGAAGGCAGAGGTAGAAGGATGGCCTGAGCCCAGCAGGTCGAGGCTGTGGTAGCAGTGAACGTGCCACTGCACTCCAGCCTAGGCATCAGAGTAAGACTCCGACTCAAAAAAAAAAAAAAAATTTTGCTGCAGTCTGCTTCCTTCCT
>NW_007253572.1:669686-683131 GCF_000164805.1 Carlito syrichta | reverse complement strand
GCCCGGCTTCTTTTTTTTTTTTTTTTTAAAGTCAGAGTCTCACTCTGTCGGCCAGGCTGGAGTGCAGTGACACGCTTACAGCCACCGCAACCTCTACCTGCTGGACTCAGGCCATCCTTCCGCCTCAGCCTTCCAAGTAGCTGGAACTACAGACACACACCACCACGCCTGGCTAATTTTTTGGTTTATTGTAGAGATGAGGTCTCGCCAAGTTGCCCAGGTTGGTCTCAGACCCGTGGAATCAGGCAGCCCTCTCACCTCCGCCTCCCAAAGTACTGGGATTATAGACATGAGCCACCACACCCAGCCTGCAGTCTGCTTTCTAAGATTTGCTGTGTGCATGTCTGAATGTTTGGCTTTTGTGGTGGGGGAGAGGTCTCCCTCTAATGTGTCTTGGTCAAGATAGAGGGACAGAGGATTGGCACGGCTGATTTTATTCATCCTCATGGATCCTTGGATGGGAACGTTGGGTGAGGTTTTCAGGATGCGTCAGTCTCTCCTGATATTTAGCAGATTTTAATACTCTCTGGAGTCCATTTCTTGAAGGAGAAAATCTTGAGCTAGGGCAGGTGGATTTGAATTTGGATTTCTGCATTTTTGGTTCAGTTTTGTATTCAGAAGAGATGATCTACTTCTGGCTCTCCCAGTTCTAGACGTGGTGATGCTGGTACCCCTTTAAAAAGACTGTTGGCTGGGCACAGTGGCTCAAGCTTGACATCCCAGCACTTTGGGAGGTCGAGGCGAGAGGATTGCCTGAGCCCGCGGGTTCGAGACCAGCCTGGGCAATATGGTGAGACCTCGTTTCTACAATAAATAAATAAAAAAATTAGCCGGGTGTGATAGCACATGCTTGTAGTTCTGGCTACTTGGAAGGTTGAGGCAGAAGGATTGCTGGAGCCCAGTGGGTCGACGCTGGGGTAACCGTGAGCGTGCCACTGCTTTCTAGCCATGGTGACGGAGTGAGACTCCTACTCAAAAAATAAAAATAAAAAGACTGTTGTACTCCAGAACATTTCTACTTTCCTATGGGTCCCTTAGCAAGTTATGATAGGAGTTGTAATAATAGTGTCATTAACAGCAGTAGCAGTAATTGTAGTAGCAATTATGTAAAAGCCTAATCTTTCCCAGTTGTTGAAAAATGCAGGACTGTTCTGTAACTGTTATTGATAGGATTCTCACAACAGCTTGATGAGGTTGGGACTGTTTCACAGATGTGGAAACTTGCAGTAATCCTGAGTGTTTCTAGAGCAGAGGCCAGATGGCCTTTCCTGTAGCTTTTTTTTTCTTATTCTTTTTTTTTTTTTTTGAGTAGGAGTCTCACTCTGTCACCCAGGCTGGAGTGCAGTGGCACACTCTTGGCTCACCATAGCCTCGACATCTTGGGCTCAGGCAATCCTTCTGCCTCAGCTTCCTAAGTAGCTGGGTCTATAGGCGCATGCTACCATGGCTGGCTAATTTTTTTTCTCTTTGTAGAGTGGAGGTCTTGCTATGTTGCCCAGGCTGGTCTCGAACTCCTGGGCTCAAGCAATCCTTTTGCCTCGCTCTCCCAAAGTGCTGGGATTACAGGCTTGAGCTGTCATACCTGGCCAAGAAGCAGTTTTAGAGAGACCCAGTGAGCTCCGAGGGTACTCCAGGTCTTGGAAAATTCCTTGTTGGGGAGGAGATAAGAGGTGTGGAGGAGAGTGGGAGGCTGAAAGAAATTAATCAGCTAGGGGCAGGCCTGTTGAGGTTGGGCCTGGACCCCAGGCTCCTTGGATTCTTTACTTGCTCAAAGCAAGTGAACCACGCTCAAAGCAGGAACCTGACCAGCCGAGGCCCAAGCAGCTTCCTCTGGTGTCTTCTCCTCATAACTTCAGTGCTCTGTCTCCAGGGATTGGGATATCTATTGGCCATTGGACTAATTCCCCCTTCCCCCTGCTGCTGGGCCTCTCTGTGACTTGGCTCCAGGGTCCCAGTGGGAATGAACTGATTACTTGAGTTCCCTTCCAGTTTACAGGTGCCCAGTTTTAGCTTGAGGACCTCTCCTGTGTAGAGCCATTCTCGCTGTGGATGCCTGTCCCTAAGTGAGGCAGTGAGGCTCTTTTATTTTTTTTTTAGTTGGAGTCTCACTCTGTCGCCCAGACTGGAGTGCAGTGGCATGCTCATGGCCACCCCAGCGTTGACCTGGTGGCCTCCAGCGATCCTTCTGCCTCAGCCTTCCAAGTAACCGGAACTTCAGGCATGCGCTACCACATGCCTGAAGCTAATTGTTGATTTATTGTAGAAACAAGCCCTCGCCAAGTTGCCCAAGCTGGTCTCAAACTCGTGGGCTCAGGCAGTCCACTTGCCTTGGCCTCCCAAAGTTCTGGGATTACAGGCTGAGTCACCGAGCCCTGCCAAGTGAGGCTCTTGAGAAAGACTTTCTGAGACTTGGAGTCAGGCTGACCTTTCTTTTCCCTACCCTTTGGCCTGAAGCAGGTCCCAGGGCAAATTACTGGCTATGTAATTTGCAGGGTCCCCCGTGCAAAATGAAAAAGCAAGGTTCCTTGTTCAAAGGCAGAAAGAAAGTATAAAACTTTGTACTTTCTTCTGTAGTCTTTCCCTTGACTTGTCCTAGTTTTTAAAACTTTCTATTTAGCCGGTTGTGGTGGCTCACACCTGTAATCCCAGCACTTTGGGAAGCAGAGGTGAGAGGATTGCCTGAGCCTGCAGGTTCGAGACCAGCCTGGGAAACATGGCGAGACCTCATCTCTACAAAAATAAAAAATTAACTGGGCGTGGTGGCACACGACTACATTTCCAGCTACTTGGAAGGCTGAGGTGGAAAGATCACCTGAGCCCAGCCTGGGTGACAGAGTGAGATTCTGACTCAAAAAAAAAAAAAAAAAGAAAAAAGAAAACTGCCATTATTTAAAAAACAACAACAACAAAACTTTCTATTAAACATCATTGTAGGTAAAGAAAAACTAAAAGTTAAATTTTACAGTTCCTTTCTGGATTGTGAAATATAAAGCTCTAAATGCAAGTATCAGGGCATTACCTTGTATGCTAGGAGTTGCCACCACAATGGCCCACTTCGAGATACCATCGAGCAAAGTGCTGGTACCCATGCCCTCAGGGGAAGGGGCGGGGAGCCTGAGACCCTGGTGGGGCCTGGGGCACCAGGAGACTGGGAGTGGGCAGTTAAGAACCTGGTCCCTGGAGGCAGCGAGTGGGGACCCGCATGAGGGTTACAACCTTCTGGAAGTAATGCCAGGTAACTCGGGTGTATGTTTTGTATTCAGCAACCCATTTTTCAGTCTGAAATGGAGGGGAGAGAGGAGGCATTGGGAAGAGAGGATGAGCCAGGTGTGACAGATGTCCGGGTGGGGATCCCAGTTAGCCTTAGGCACCAGCCTAGAAGGCTTTTCAGGAAAGCCGGTCAGTGCTGCACAGTCCAGGAAGCTGTCCTCTTGGAGTTGAATCCCACTGTCACCCAAAGGATCTTCTTCCAGGCACCCCAGGACGGGGTCTGTGCTGTCTCCCACTTTTTCCTCCCCAAATATTGAACTTCGTGTTAGTGAAATTGGTCTTGTGCCGAACCAGCTGGTTCATTTGTCTTATTTCTTAGGGAGGTGTTGCTGGGAGCGGCAGTCCCACAAACTTTATTTCAAACCCAGAGGTAATAGTCCCACAAAGAATTTCTGGCAAACTAGCAGCTTACACTTATTTAAAATGGAAATTCGGCAGTCTCCTGCTGTTGAAGGTTAAGAAAGTTTCTCCCAGCGTCAAGTTTTGGCAAAATCCCACACTTTCTGTTTCACTTCCTGGTTGTTTTATCAAGGGTGAAAGCTGGTTCATGGATTTAAATGGGCGGTTTTGTGGGAAAGGAATGCCAGTGAATGTTGTGTAGAAAACTGAAGGAGCCAGTGTGGTGACTCATGCCTGTAATCCTAGCACTCTGGGAGGTGGAGGTGAGAGGATTGCCTAAGTCCAGGGATTCGAGACCAGCCTGAGCAACTTGGTGAGACCTTGTTTCTACGATAAATAAATAAAAAATTAGCCAGGCGAGGTAGTGCATGCCTGTGGTTCTAGTTACTTGGAAGGCCGAGATGGAGGATCACCTGAGCCCAGCAGGTAGAGACTGTGGTGGCAGTGAACGTGCCATTGCACTCCAGCCTGGACAACAGAGTGAGGTTCCAACTCAAAATAAAAAGAAAGAAAGCTGAAGGAAGAGTTAAGAGCCATGGTTAGTCCTGTGATCTCAAAACACCCCCAAAAGAAAACTGTAAGAAAACCTCTTTTTGGCCAGGTGTGGAGCTCACACCTTTTATCCCAGCACTCTGGGAGATCTAGGTGAGAGGATTGCCTGAGCCCAGGGGCTTGAGACCCACCTCGGCAAGTTGGCCAGACCTCATCTCTTCAATTAAAAAAAAAAATCGGCTGGGCTCGGTGGCTCAGCCTGTAATCCTGCGCCTTTGGGAGGCTGAGGTGAGTGGGTTGCCTGAGCCCGCGGGTTCGGGACCCACCTGGGCAGCGAGACCTCATCTTTACAATAAATCAAAAAATCAGCCGGGCGGGGTAGCGCATGCCTGTAATTCCGGCTACTTGGAAGGCTAAGGCGGAAGGATCACCGGAGCCCAGCAGGTCAAGGCTGCGGTGGCCGGGAGCGGCCACTGCACTCCAGTCTAGGCGACAGAGTGAGACTCCAACTAAAAAAAAAAAACAAAAAACAAAAAACACCTGGGTGTGGTAGTGCACGCCTGTAGTTCCAGCTAATTGGAAGGCTGAGGCAGAAGGTTTGCCGGAGCCCAGCAGGTCGAGGCTGCGGTGGCTGTGAGCGTGCCACTGCACTCCAGCCTGAGTGACAGAGTGAGACTCTGACTCAAAAAAAAAAAAAAGGAAACCTCTTTTGGAAAACATTTGCTAGTTACTTCTTGAGACTGTTTACTCATGAGAGAGGAGTGTATTTTAGAGAGAAGACATGCTGGGTGGGGGAGAGGCATCTTGTGTGATGACAATGGGTGCAGGTTTTTGTGCCTTGGTGGCTTGCTTACCATTCTCTTTTGATATCTATGGGAGTACATTGAGGCTTTCTTTTTTTTTAAATTGTTTTTTTGTAGAGACAAGGTCTTGCTGTGTTGCCCAGGCTGGTTCAAACTCCTGGACTCAGAAACAGTCCTCACGTCTTTGGCATCCCGAGGTGTTGGAATAACAGACGTGAGCCACTGTGCCCAGGCTTAATTGGGGCTTTCTAAATTGGGTATTTTGGAGAAAGATTGTTTAAGAGAGCTCTTCAGGCTGTGAGATATTTGGTGATTTGATGAGGTGCCTGCCCTGGTTTTCTATCTCTTTGGAGGACAGCCCGGGTTTGAATCTTTTTGCTCCATGTAGGATGGCAGCATCTCAGTAAACTGGCATCGTGTCTCGAGTAAATATTGGCAGGGGGAAAAACCTGGAGGAATATGGTTTTATTTGCCTGTTGTTTTTAAGTGTCTGTCAAAACATTTGCTTTTCAATTTTCTGAACTGAGAAGTATTTTAAGTTCATGTTTTATTGTTTACAGAGGGCTTCACGAACGTTTTCTGGTGTGAGTCTCATAGTTATTGCATCTTTTAGTGCAGACAGTCGGGCTGGGGGGGCGGTGAAGTGATTGCCCTATGGTTGCATACAATGTGAGTTCAGCTTTTTCAGGTCTCGGGCAGAGGCCTGGACATAGTGTTCTTTTAGACCAAGGCTTCTCAGACTTTCTGACCGCAGAGCTAGTGGCAGGAGAGGGTGAAGGCCAACTCAACTAGGGAATTGGAGACGCCTAGAGGACAACTTGCCTAGGGAGGCAGGCGACGCCACCAAAGTGTTGGTTCTGACAGACTAAAATTAATTGAGACTTTACTCTCAGTTTAATTTATCCTGGAATCCTTTCCTTTCAGGTCAGTACTTTGGCAGGTGCGTCATGTTTATTGTGGCTTTGTGTTTTCCTAGCGGAAACATGTACAGGTGGGTGTATAATCCCCCTGTTAAGTCTTAGGTGACAGGGAAGTGGTGGGGGGTGGCTTGTTGGCTTTCCAGCCTCTCTGGCCCAAAGCAGGATGTATAATGGGCCTTGAGGGAAACACTGGCAGATCTTGTGACCATGATCATCTTTTTTTTTTCTTTTTGAGTCGTAGTCTCACTTTGGTGCCCAGGCTAGAGTGCAGTGGCACACTTATGGCCACCACAGTCTTGACCTCCTGGGCTCAGGTGATCCGTTTACCTCAGCCTTCCAAGTAGCTGGAACTACAGGTGCATGCTACCATGCCCAGCTTATTTTTTTGATTTATTGTAGAGACGAGGTCTCACCAAGTTGCCCAGGCTGGTCTCACACCTCTGAGCTTAGATGGTCCTCTCGCCTCGGCCTCCCAGAGTGCTGGGATAATAGGCTTGAGCCACCGCGTCCGGTCTCGATCATCTCTTGACTGTAGCAAGTGGTGAGTTGTGCCCTCTCTCCCTCTCTCATCTGGCCTGCTCACACTCACACCATACCTGGACAGCAGGGTTTTTTCTTCCTTCCTTCCTTTTTTCCTTCCTTCCTTCCTCCCTCCCTCCCTTCCTTCCTTCTTGAGTAGGGGTCTCACTCTTTCCCCCAGGCTGGAGTGCAGTGGCACAGTGATGGCTCACCATAACACCGACCTAAACTCAGGTGATCCTTCTTTCTCAGCCTTCTGAGTAGCTGCGTCTACAGGTACCCACCACTACACCTAGCTACTATTTTGATTTTTTTGTACAGACGCAGTCTTGCTATGTTGCCTAGGCTGGCCTCTAACTCTTGGGCTCAAGTAATCCTCCCTTCTCTGCCTCCCAAAGTGCTGAGATTACAGTCGTGAGCCACTGCACCTGGCCTAGGGTTGGTTTTTCTTGAAGCCCAAAGCTCAGCCAGGTAACTTCATGCAGAAAAACGTAGCAGATTTTGGATGTAGGTGATGGCATGTGTAGAGAGAGGCATTAGCAGAGCTCATGGGCTCGGGAGTCTGACTGCCTGGATTCTCCATCCTGCTTTACCGCCTGCAGCTCCCTGACCTTGGCAGGCTACCTACTCATTTTAAGCCTCACTTCCTCACCGGTAAAACGGGGTTAAATGTGAGGATTACATGAATTAATTGGTTGAAAGAATTTAGCAATTGACTGGCACATAGTAAATGCCCAACAGATGTGAGCTCCTCTTCTGCACACAGCTGTGAGGTGGGGTGGAGATGTGCATTCTGAGTCCCGATGGCATTCAGCTGTTGCAGAAGTCTGGCAGCCTTGAACTGGGTCGGGAACATGCAAATTGTAGCGGTCAGCTCAGAAACCAGCTTGGACCAGTACAAACTACATAACCATTCTGGTATTAAAAGGGTGTCCTACCAGGCACAGTGGCTCATGCCTATAATCCCAACACTTTGGGAGGTTGAGGCAGGAGGATTGCTTGAGCCCAGGTATTCGAGACCAACCTGGGCAATACAATAAGATCTCGTCTCTCCAAAAAAAAAAAAAAAAAATTAGCCAGGCACAGTGGCACATACCTGCAGTCCCTGCTACTCAGGAGGCTGAGGCAGAAGCATTGCCTGAGCCCCGGAGTTTGGAGTTTGAGGCTGTGGTGAGCTGTGATCGTTCCACTGCACTCCAGCCTGGGTGACAGAATGAGACTTTGACTATAAAAAACAAAGAATGTCCTTATTCTTGAGAAATACACCCTGAAGTATTTGCTCTTAAGCGGTTAAGTGGTGTGGGAAAAATATTGTGTGTGTAAAACATTGTGCGTGTGTGTGTGTGTGTGTGTGTGTTGTGTGTGTAGGGGGAAGGAGTGGATGACAGAGCAAATGGGACACAATGTTAACAGTATGAGTCTAGGGGAAGAGCTTACTGGGGTTCATTTTACTGTTTTTACTCTTGCAACTTTTCTCTAAGTTTGCCATTATGTCCCAATAAAAAGTTCATTAAAAAACAGCACTGTATAACCTGTCCATCATGGTGCTAGGCTTTCCCAAGGCCACAGGTGTCTTGCCAAGTCATAGGGGCCTGGGGACCGAGAACCCAGGGTGATGAGGTAGGCAGTTGGCTCCTGGTTTGCCTCTTTCCTGGGCAGAGGGCTGCACAGATGTCTGCCCCCTAATCCGAGCAGCTACTTGGTTGTTGGCTCTGACGACTGAAGGACAAATGTGTTGTCTGGCGCTTCCCGGGTCACAGGTGTCAACAAGAATAATCTTCGTGGTAGTTTATAGTTGTAAAACACATACATTCCTTTTGTAGGCAGATACTTCAATTGTCTTCATTTTACAGATTAGGCATTTGAGGGCTGAGGTGAGGGGGGTGTGGTTAAAAGACCCTCCAATGGCCGAGGCATCACTGGGGAGCTGGGACTTGAACTTGAGTCTTCTTGGCTCTAAATTCTGTGCAGTTTCTGCCATAGTACATGGTGTCTTATGGCTCTCATCACCACTCCCTTTGTTCTTTTTTTTTTTGAGATGGGGTCTTGCTATGTTGTGCAGTTGCATGAGCATAGCTTGCTGCAGCCTGAAACTCCTGGGCTCAGGCGATCTTCCCGCCTCAGCCTCCTGACTGGCTGGTACTATAGGCACATGCCACCATGCCCAGCTAACTCCCTCTGTTCTGAATCCTTCCTATGGGGTCTATCCTTCAAAACTGATTCTCTGCATCTTCCCTGATGACTCTGAGGCAGAAGCTCCCTTAGGCCTCCCTCCGAAAGTTCCCACAGGGGAGAAGAGTGGTAGGTGGGTGTGTGGTCCCCGGGCAGAGCCATAGGCTGGTCCCTGGTGCCCTGAGGGAGTGGACTTTCTCAAGCTGGAGCATCACCCCCTCCCTTAGATGTCAGCTGACCCCAGCTTAGGGGCCGATGAGCCTCTTAAGCCTGCTTAGAGCCAGCCTGTCTCTTTCAGGTCCTGCCAGAAGAGCATTTCCGTCACAGCCAGTGTTCTCAGAGCTTCTCAGGGGCTTTTCCTGCCAAGACAGAACCCTTATCCTGTGGAGGTCTGACAGCTTGCAGTTAGCGTGCAGTCCCTTCCTGGGCTGACGGTTGCCTCCAGTGCCTTCCCGTGACACACTCTGTGGTACAGGGAGGGTGGGCAACATGCTTGGGGGATGGAGAGGCAGAGACCCCATTCCAGCTTCGTGCCTGGTCACCTGGCCGCAAGGCCTCCTGTTTCTCTCTCTGGGATAAAGCGAGAGGGGGAGATCGTCCTCTTCCCGAGAGGAGGGGCGAGAGCAGTGGTTTAGGTTAATTCAACAACTTCTACAATCACCTGTCCACAGAGGCCACCTTGAGGGGTGGTGAGCACTCTATCAGATGATAATTTTTTTTTTTGAGTCAGAGTCTCACCCTGTCACCCAGGCTGGAGTGCAGTGGCATGCTTACGGCCACCGCAGCCTAGACCTGCTGGGCTCAGGCGATCCTTCTGCCTCAGCCCTCCAAGTAGCTGAAACTACAGGCATGCGCCACCACAACTGGCTAATTTAGGAACAGTTTAATTGGAGACTGGCTGGCTCTTGACCAAGGGCTTATCCGTTCAGGCACCAGACTCTGATTAAGCAGCTACCACATGCCAGTCTCCATACGGGGCACTGGGAAGAAAAATAGAGGTCACTGTCTGTATCCCCCAGCAGTGCCCAGCCCAGAGAGGAGACAGTTTCAGTATGGGTACCTGGGGCTGGGAAGCTTCCAAGGGTGAGTACAGAAGGCCCGGCAGCTGTGGAGCAGCAGGTGGCCCAAGGCGGGAGCTGGGGGGGGGAGGGGGGGGAGGTGGTGGTACCTATATGTGCCTTCCGGGGTCTCAGGGAGGCTGGTGCTGAGACGAGGAATACGGACAGGCCCAGGACACAATCCTTACTAGACTGGGCTTCAGGAGAGTGGTGTCAGGGGGATTTGCCTCAGGGGTTTCCCGACTCCTGTGTCTGAGGGATGGTGCTACATGGTGGTTACAAAATATGGATTCTGGGGTCCGAGTGCCTGGGTTGAAATCCTGACTCTGCTCCCAGCTTGGGCAAGTCACTCAAACCTCTCTACGCCATCATCTGTAAGATGAGCATGGTGACTATACCTCCCAGCCTAGGACAGTGCCTGGCCAGTTGTACGTGCGATATAGGAAAGAACTACTGTTATTACTGCTCCTGTAAAGGAAGCCTCTTCCTCAGCCCGGTTGGCAGAGGAGCCATGGCTGGTCCTGTCTGGAAATCTCCTAAGGTCAGGCTAGCCAGAGGGAGAATCGTGCCTTCCTGTCGACACTTGTAGGAAACTGGGCACTAAATGGTTGGTGCTGAAGACCAAAGAGATGATTCCTCGTCTTGGAAGCCCTGTGTGACTGTGTCCAACTAAGAGCAAGGGAACAGGTTTCTTGCAGTTATGACTGACCACCCCGCACCCCAGCAGGGAGACCTCCCAGGTGTTGGTATTCGTGTGTGCACTGCCTGGCAGGGCATCTCATTCTTTCCCTGGGAGGTGATAACCCTAGTGTCTATATCAGGACGCTGGTGAGGGGCAGGGAGGGGAGACACGAGTTAGAGCAGTGTTCAAGAATGCTCAGAGACTCGACAAAGTGGGGCTGGAATCAGTGTTTACTACAAGCTCTGCAGGGGATTCCTTTTTTTTTTTTTTTGAGTTGGCTTCTTACTCTGTCGCCCAGGCTGGAGTGCAGTGGCACACTCACGGCCACCGCAGCCTCAACCTGCTGAGCTCAGGTGATCCTTCTGCCTCAGCTTTCCAAGTAGCTGGAATTACAGGCATGCGCCACTATGCCCGGCTTGCTTATTTATTTATTTATTTATCGTAGAGATGGAGTCTCACCAAGTCGCCCAGGCTTATCCCGAACCCATGGGCTCAGGCAATCCTCTCACTTCGGCCTCCCAAAGTGCTGGAATTACAGGTGTGAGCCACCACACCTGGCTGGATTGTGTTTCTTTAGAGGGTGGGCAACAGTTTCAACCTCAGAGTCTCACAACCCCTTAGAGACCCTCCTGAGGGCAGAGGAGGGGCTGGGACGCCAGGTTGTTCAAAGTGATGGACACCCATAGCCAGAGAAGGTGAGCAGAAGGGGATGACATGAGAAATGGGAAGGCCTCTTGGGTGGGGAGTGCGTGTGTCCTGGCAGACAGTGGTTGAGTTGAGTAAGGCATGGTGGTGTCAGCATCCCAGTCTTCCCTGAGCGGGTCCTGGGGATGCTGTGCAGGGCTAGGACAGTGACTCAGCACCTCAGCAGCTCCCCAGCTCCCTGGGGACAGTGTTAGCACTGCGTCGGTGCTCAGCCAAACAAGTGAGCTGTTTGACACTTGACATGACCGTCCTGCAATTGCAGATGTGCAAGAGAGAGGGCTGCCTGGAGTTGGGAGCGCACAGGGGGCTAGTGAAGTAGGGACAAGGGACACAAGAGTTGGGTCAGGGTCCCAGGGAGAAGACATGATTTCCTACCCTGCCCAAGAAAGTGTTTGGAAAGTTTTTTTTCTTTCAACACATTTTGGCCTGGGACATTTATTATTTATTTGAGTTGGAATCTCACTCTGCTGCCCAGGCTGGAGTGCAGTGGCACGGTCATGGCCACTGCAGCCTTGACCTGCTGGGCTCTGGTGTTCCTTCCACCTCAGCCTTCCAAGTAGTTAGAACCACAGGTGTGTGCCACCTTGCCCTGCTAATGTTTTTTACTTATTGTAGAGACGAGGTCTCACCAAGTTGCCCAGGCTGGTCTTGAACCCTTGGACTCAGGTAATCCTCTCGCCTCAACCTCCCAAAGTACTGGGATAACAGGTGTGAGCCACCAGACCCAACTTGGCTTGGGACTTTAGAAAGAGGACAGATGCTGTGTCGATGTCTCTAGACTCTCTGTACCTGCTAGTGCACTTCCAAGTGGAATTGGTGGAGCCTGAGATCACATCTGTTCACCGAGGCTTCGGGTAATTACATTTTTTCAGCTTTGGCGTGTGAATGGGATGGGAGGGACCTCAGAAGGCCCTGCTGCAACTCTCTCCAGCCCTCCTCACCTGAACGCAAGTAGCCTAGAGGTGTGTGTGTGTGTGTGTGTGTGTGTGTGTGTGTGTGTGTGTGTGTGTTTGGCACCAGGTGGTTTCAATATTAATTCTTTTGGGGAGGGGAAGGTAATTGGCTTCCTGTTCTGTGAATAGATGGATATTTAAATTAGAGCCCAATTTATACTCTTTTTATTCCCCAAGCTGTGTGTGTCTGTGGAGACAGTGATATGAGATGTGACAGTCGCGATGTGGGATGCTCTTGCTGGGCCTTTCAAGGCTGTCCCTGGAGAAGGGACGTCTTGGTTGGTGCCGGTCGTCTCCCTGAGGCCGTGAAGAGGTTGGAGCGTTTGATATTTATCTCAAGGCCTGTGTTGGATTTTGCTTGGTTCTGGGGGGCTAGGGGGCTTAGCGCTGGGGCCATGGAGCTGCCACACTGAGAAGCAGTTTCTTTGTTGAGTCCCTGTTTGTTTATTTTGCGAATGTTTATCCGGTGCTGACTGCGTACACTGTTTTGAGGGCCTAACAGACCCAGGCTCCTTTAAGCCTCATGCCGACCTTATAAAGGTAGGTACTGTTATCCTCATTTTATGGATGGGGAAACTGAGGCACGGGGGGGTTAAGTCCAGTAACTCAATGTACAGGTGTAAGGGGGCAGAGCCAGGGTCACCCAGTGCTCCCTGATTGGGGTCCTCACGATTCTCTGTGCCCTGTGTGGCCTGTTTCCACCATGGCAGGCTGTGCTGTGGAGACAGGACACAGCACGGCCTGTCTCCACAGGCTGTTTCAGAAAAGCGCTCAAGCTTCACACAGGTCGGAGTTTGTGGTCATGGCTGGGGCGGGGGAGAGGCTGCAGCCTGGGCTGTTGGTCTGGGGCTCCTTGGAAGCAGACTGTGGGAGGTCTTGTGTTCCAGAGCTTTGCAGTGGGCCCTGGGGAAGGGTGGCGTGGGCTGCACTGGAGCTCAGAGGTTGCTGAGGCAGACCTTGTGGGCTTGCCATCTTGCCCCTGCCCGTTCTGCCAGGTGGGCAGAGGAAACCCACTGACTGGTTAGGGCCACTTCCCCCTGAGCCATCTTCCCTCCATATCTGGGGTCCAGATGAAGACCATCTCTTTTTTTTTTTTTGAGTTGGAGTCTCACTGTCACCCAGACTGGAGTGCAGTAGTACGCTCACAGCCACTGCAGCCTCAACTCGCTGGGCCAGGTGATCCTTCCTCCTCAGCTTTCCAAGTAAGTTGGGACTACAGGCACCAACCACGACCATGCCTGGCTTATTTTTTAATTTATTTTAGAGACGAGTTCTCCCCAAGTTGTCCAGGCTAGTTTCAAACCCCTGGACTCAGGCAGTCCTCTTGCCTCAGCCTCCCACCACACCCAGCTGTTTGTCCTTCCTTATGACTGCGTAATAGTCCAACGTGTATATGTACCATGTTTTTGTGGTTTTTTTTGAGTTGGAGTCTCACTCTGTCGCCCAGACTGGAGTGCATTGGCCGCTCCTGG
>NW_007253572.1:656271-669666 GCF_000164805.1 Carlito syrichta | reverse complement strand
TGATCCTTCCGCCTCAGCCTTCCGAGTAGCCGGAATTACAGGCATGCGCTACCACGCCCGGCTGATTTTTTTTTGATTTATTGTAAAGATGAGGTCTCGCTGCCCAGGCGGGTCTCGAACCCGCGGGCTCAGGCAATCCACTCACCTCAGCCTCCCAAAGGCGCGGGATTACAGGCTGAGCCACCGAGCCCAGCTTGTACCACTTTTTTAATCCAGTCCAGCTTCGATGGGCAGCATGGCTGGTTCCATGTTTTTGCTATTGTGAATAGTGCCGCAATAAACATGCATGTGCAGGTATCTTTTTGGTATAATGATTTGATTTCAAAAATGGATTTTAAAGCACTAAACTGAACCCAACCTCCCCTCTCCATCCCTCCATCTCCCCCTGCCCAGGGGAGGCGAGACAGGGCTTGGCTCAGTCATAACCTTTGCTACAACTACCTCAAGAATGCCAAAACCCATAAGCTATAACAGCCAAGGTTGCAGTTAGGGTGCAGCTGTATTTTAACACAGCGAGTAGAGTTGGACATTTAAAAATCTTTGGTTAAACCCGTCCAGATGTTCAATGCCTTCCATTAGAACATGCCCAGAACTGGGAATCTGAGCAAGCTAGACAGCATAGACAGATCCCCTCTGCGTATATCAGAAGACAAGCGGCCCTGCAGGAGGCAAGTCAAGTTATGACCCAAATATACTGGGACTGGCACAGCCGTTACAGACAAGAGACAAAATACCTGTTGTCCATGGAAATAAGTGCTGAAATTTATTGAATCATATTATGTACTGGAAACTAAGTACTTTGTATTATTCTCACTTAATCTCTGCAAAAGACCCGTGAGTCAGATACCAGCATTTGCCCCATTTTACAGAGTTTAAATCACTTGCCCACGTTCCAGAGGATGAAGTTTGGATCCCAAACCTGTGTGTTTACCTAAGACCCCACAGCTGGCCTATCTAAAGTCTAGAGTGGGAACAGTTGAATCGTGTGTGAGGCTAAGTCGAGTCAGAGGCTCTCAACACAAAGACAGCAGCCTCTTGGGGAGGTGGTCCTGTCACCTGTCCCACCTGATAACAACACACCAGGCAGGCAGGACTTTCCAGTGGAAAATAACGTACCCCCTGACAGCCTCGTACATACAGGCCTAAGGCCACATCCAGCTCCAGAAAGGTTTCAAATGCACAAGGACAGGAGAGCCAGGGAACCCTTATCAACCTGTGGGAAGGAAGCTGAGAACTTAAGGTCCTCAGCCAGGACTGAGTCTCCTGTTTAAGTCTCATGTCTAAGTTTTAACAAAACTTGAAAGCTGAATCTCAGAGTGGCTGTCTGCCCTGCAGACATCAGCTTAAGTTCAGCCAGGTTGCAGCCCAGAGCTACCAGGCCCGGGCAAGGCCTTCTCCCCATCAAACAGCACCTACCAGTTCAAGAATCCATCAGGACCTAGTGGATTTGAGACAAGCCTGGTAAGACCTCGTCTCTACATAAATCAAAAAATTAGCTGGGCATGGTGGCGTGTGCCTATAGTTCCAGCTACTTGGAAGGCTGAGGCGGAAGGATTGTCTGTGCCCAGCAGGTTGACTCTGGGGTGGCCGTGAGCGAGCCACTGCACTCCAGCCTGGGCGACAAAGTGAGACTCCAACTAAAAAAAAGAAAGAAAGAAAGAAAGCAGAACAAACATACGGACTTTGCAGCAACTTGGATACCTCGGAGGCATGGGGCTTTGTCCTGAGGGTGATGAGGGTCCAGGGAATGGGTATTAACAGGGCTGTGACCCTTCGTGGTTATGGAAGGTGGGCTGGGTGGCGGTCACTCTCGGTCTCCAGCTGTGCTGATGTCCACGAGTGCGGCTCTCACCCGCCAGGTGAGGGTGGTTCCAAACGAGAAGGCGGGTAACCCACATGGCTGCCTTAACAAAGAAGGACTGGGGAGAGCAGTGGTATGAGTGTCCCAGGGGCGGCCTTGTTAAAACCTGACCCCTGGTAGCGCCATGCTGCCCTCACTTTCGCTCAGACACCGATGGGGCCTCCTGGGGTGGCTGCAGAGGGCTGCCTCGCTCTCTATACCTGGTCCCTCCTCGTCTTGTCGCCTGGTGGCCTTGGCCTAGCCCCACTGACAGAGGGAGTCTGGCTTCCTGGCCTATGTGCTGGGCACTTCTAGGGGGCATCCGGGAGAGACATGGGTTCAAGCCTAGGAAACTGACGTCTGTGTTGGCTCAATTGCTGAAGACTTGGAGGAGAGGTCTGCTCTTTTTTTTTTTTTGAGTTGGAATCTCACTCTGTCACCCAGACTGGAGTGCAGTGGCCACTGACCTGCTGGGCTCCAGTGATCCATCCGCCTCAGCCTTCCAAGTAGCTGGAACTACAGGCGCGCGCTACCACGCCCGGCTGATTTTTGATTTATTGTAGAGATGTGGTCTCGCCAAGTTGCCCAAGCAAGTCTCGAACCCGCGGGCTCAGGCAATCCACTCACCTCGGCCTCCCAAAGTGCTGGGATTATAGGCTGAGCCACCGAGCCCGGCCCAGAGGTCTGCTTTATAGTTAGGCCTTTGTTCCTCACCGTTTCTCATAACTCCTCATAGACCTAATTATCTGCCAGAGACTTAATTATCTGATACTAATACCCTTGTTTTCCCGCCTTCTTTAAATCCACCCAGAGATAGTAGCAAAGAGAAAAAAATGGAGAAGGTATTCACTTTGCTCTTAAGCCCACTGCCTTATTTTCCTTCGGTCTGTCCTGATTTCTGTGAGGCCTTGGGGATTTATTCCTATGGCCAACGATTTACAGACTGGCTCTGCTGAAAGTCCTTATGCAGGGCTTTTAAACTTTAACTGATGTTGAGGGTGTGACAGAAACTGTGGACATAACATTTGCAAGCATGTGAAGTGGAACCATGGAACACCGTGGCACCCAGGGCTGTTTTTGTGGCCTGCAATCTGGTGTCTGGAGGGAGCCCAAAGACAAGAAAGGAAACAGGGTCTGGGGCTTGTGTCTATACTCCTGTAACCACCATTTATCCAGTGCCTGCTGTGTACTCCCTGGCTCTTTACGCTGGCCCTGTGAGGTCACTACTGCCAGCAGGGTGACCCACAGAAACTGAGAGCAGGAGTCTCCATGGATGACCCATGGGTGCTGGCTGTTTCTGGGGGACTAGGGCCAGAGGTCATGTTTAAAACTGCTGGGGACTTTTGCTGAACCTGCAGGAATGGGGCTTCTGGTCCCAAGCCTGACAGGAATGTGGAGGGGGCAGGGTGCTGGGCTGAGGGACTTCCTGATGCCTCAGTCCTTACCATGTTGAGTAGGTGGGAGAGGCAGACATAGTCCGCATGGCCAAGTGCTGGCTCGGAAGAAGATTCAGCTGGCTCACATCAAATCTCACTTACAGGCCTGAAGGGAATTTCACAGGCACTTTTCTGTGACCAGCGTTTTTTTGTACTTTATTTGTTTGAATTCTCATAGCCCTAGAAGATGTTCCTTCCATGTTATGTATTTATTTTGTCCTCCCACCTCAGCCTCCCAAGTAGCTGGGACTACAGGCACATGCCACCACGCCCAGCTAATTTTTGATTTTTTTTTTTGTAGAGACAAGATCTTTCTATGTTGCCTAGGCTGGTCTTGAGCTCTTGGGCTTGGCCTCAGCCTCCCAAAGTGCCGGGATTATAGGCATGAGCCACCATGTCCAACCCTTATTCCTCCCATTGTATAGATTAGGACACGGAGGCTCAGAAGGCTGTAACCTGGAATGGTTGGCGTATCCTGAGTCTAACCCTATTGGTCAGCATAGCATGGTACATATGTTTATTCATTTAAACCTCAGAACCTCACGGGTGGCATATGGTTCTTCTTTATGCATTTGGGACTGAGATCCAGACCCCGAGACCACTGCCGGCAGGTAGCAGAGCCAGCGCTTGAACCCAGAGTCAAATGACTTCCTGCCTGAACCTCTGCCGTGACACAGCTCTCAGACCTGCACGCCCAGGCTGGGGCTCAGTGAACCAGATTCAGTGTGTCATGTGGTCTACCCAGTATAAGCATCTGGTAATGCCCAGGACTCTGGCATCAGGTACATTTCCAGGGAACATTTAAAAACCTGTCAGCTCTGCTTTGAAATGGATCCAGAATCAGCCCGTTCTCATGTCCTCCACTGCTACCACTCTAGTCTGTGCTGCTGTCGTCTGTTGCCTGGACTCGTGCAGTACACTCCTAACTGGTCCTTAAGCTTCTCTCCCCCTCCCCTAATATAATAGCCAGGAGGATTGTGTTGTAGTGGAAGTTGGATCATGCCACCCTCAACTCAAACCATCTAAGGGCTCCCATCCCACACACAGTGGAATCCCAAATCCTTACAGCAGCCCACGAGGCCCCTATGCCATCTGGTCCCGTCACCTCCCCTATTACCTCGCTGAGCTCATTTGCCCCCATTCCTGCTGCTATCTCAAACACTGAAAGCACCACCAGCCCGGGGCCTTTGCACATTCCATACCCTCTGTCTGGAGCCTTTTCCTTCACATATTGTCATGGCTGTGGCCCCTCACCTTCCACAGATCTCTGCCCAGATGTTGCCTTTCCAGGGCAGCCTTTCTTGGCCCCTGTTTCCCAGTGTACTCTATTCTCTTGACACTACTTTCTTTTTCTATTTTTATTTTTATTTTTTTGAGTCAGAGTCTCACTCTGTCACCCAGGTTGGAGTGCAGTGATACGCTCACAGCTACCGCAGCCTCAACCTGCTGGGCTCAGGCAAGCCTTCCAAGTAGCTGGAACTATAGGTGCACGCTATCACATCGGCTTATTTTTTGATTTATTGCAGAGACAAGATTTCATCACGTTGCTCAGGCTGGTCTCAAACCCCTGAGCTCAGGTAATCCTCTCGCCTCGGCCTTCCAAAGTGCTGAGATTACAGGCTTGAACCATTGCGCCCGGCCTATTTTTATTTTTTTGAGTCACCCAGGCTGAAGTGCAGTGGCAAGTTCATGACCACCTCAGCCTCGACCTGCTGGGCTCAGGTGATCCTTCTGTGTCAGCCATCCAAGTAGCTGGAACCACAGGTGTGCGCCACCACGCCCAGCTAATTTTTTGATTTATTGTACAGATGACGTCTTGCCAAGTTGCTCAGGCTGGTCTCAAACCCTTGGGTTCTGGCAATCCTCTCGCCTCCACCTCTCAAAGTGCTGGGATTATAGGTGTGAGCCACCGTGGCCGGTGGCACTACTTTCTTTTTCTTTACAGTTTTCAACCTGACCCAGACATATATTTTAAATTATCTGTCTCTTTCCATTAGAATTTAATCTCTACAGAGACAAGGAACTAGGCTTGTTTTGTTCCAAGATGTTCCTCTATTGCCTGGAATAATGGCTGGAACAAGGAGTTGCTCAGAAATAATAATACTTTTTTTTTTTAAGAGATGGGGGTCTCACACTGTCGCCCAGGCTTGAGTGCAGTGGTACAATCATAGCTCACTGTAACCTCAATATCCTGGACTCAAGCCTCCTGCCTCAGCCTCCTGAGTATCTGGGACTATAGGTACATGCACTGTGCCTGGCTAGTTTTTGTTCATTGATTGCTTATTGGTTGTGGACATTTCGTCTCGCTGTGTTGCCCAGGTTGGCCCGAACTCCTGGCCTCATATGATCCTCCCTAAGTGCTGGGATTACAGACGTGAGCCACTGTGCTTGGCTTCAGAAAATAATTATTGAATGAATTTATCAAATGGTGAGGTGAACTCTGTGATATTCTCTCCTTGGGACTCTGCCCGAGAGGCTGATCAGCCCCTAAGAGCCACCCCCGAGCATCTGAGGGAGCTGTATCCTGGGAGTCTCAGAAGCAGGAGGTGGAGCCTCGGGTACTCTGGCTCAGGTCTCCCCAAAGACTCCTCCAGTCTGGGAGCTATGCGACATCCTTGTTTATCTCTGTGCCAGCTTCCAGTCGCCCCTTCTGGAAATTATCTGGAAACAGACATTTTCTCTCTTGCCTGTCCTCAGGGGCCATAGTGAATAAAGTTGGGTTTGCTTGCCAGCTGAACATTGGGAGTATCCAGAGGCCCCCTGAGTTCTCAGAGTCACACAGGCACTTGCGGTGGCCAGAGGTGATGCTGCACACACTCTCAAGGTTCTTCGCGCAGAGGTGGAGCTGAATCGTGCCCAGGCCAGCAGTGCAATTGATTCAAAGCTTCAGGATGTAATAGGCCGGAAGGAAAGAAACCAGTGTTGAGTGGACTCTCATTGTGTGTAGGACATGACCACAGAATTTATGTAGTTATCCCATTGAGCCGTGACACAACCTTGAGGTTGATGATTGTGTGCCCATTTGATGGGATGGGGAAATTAAGGCTCGGAATGGATGGAAGCAAGGCTTTCACTGACTCGATAGCCTTAGGAATCCCTGGGAGAGGCTCTGCGGAAGAACTCACAAGCAGGCCATGAAGGACGAGCAGCATTTGGGCCACAGGAACAGGCCAGTGGCATAGAAGGTGAGCTGAGTGTTCTCCAAGGTGTGGCTTGGGTGGTTTTGAGGTGGCCTGGTGAGTATGAATAGGTGTGTCTTTCTTGTGATTATTATTAACTACCTGGGAACAGGGTGGGGATGTTTTAAATGAAGCCCCAGAGAGCCGGGAACTCTGGAGAAGCCCTAACCTCAACTGTCCCCCACATAGGATCTGTGCCTCTTGATGTCACCAGGGACCATCCCAGCCAGTGCTCATCGGAGTACACATGGCTCAGCCTCCAGGGGCAGCGGAGTGCAAACCTCACCAGTCGTGGAGGTTTTGTGGCTGGGGCTGGAGGATGTTGTTGCGTCCAGGGTGGGTGTGGGGAACAGTGCTGGCATGATTCAGTCCTGCAAGCCCTTGTGAAATGAATGCTTCCTGCTTCCCAGCCCACGTGGTGGGGATGGAGCTATGAGGAGAAGGCACAAGCAGAGCCTGTCTTGAGCCAGCGTGATGGACTTGTTCACACGACCGGCATTTATTAGCTCCTACTCTGTGTTCGGTGGCAACATGCCAGATTCTGGGCGACAAGGACATCTTTGAGGACATTACAGGTAATGTGGAGAGATAGAGAAAGCACAGATGCTTTTCAGCTCAGTGAGGACTGTGGGACCAGAAACGGGGTGGACTGTAGTATGATACCCAAGGCCACAGAGCTTTGGGGTGGCAGGCTCGGGTTTGAGTATCATCCCAGCCCAGCCACGTTCTGGCTCTGACCTTGGGCAAGTTCGTGGTCTGGGCTGGGTACTTACAGACTTTATCTCATTTATTCTTCAAATCGGTCTGTGGAAATAAACTTTTTGCCATTTTGTGACTGAGAATTGAACCTTGGAGAGGGTGAGTGATTTGTCTGTGGTCACTCCATCAATAGGTGGCGGGACTCAGATTCCAAGCCAGGTCTGACGCAAGCTTTGCACGTCCAGCTATAACAAGCTCAAGAGGATGAGTCTTGTCCATGCTCCTGCATGGCTAGGGCCCTCTGGGAGATGTGGCTCTGGGATGGAGGGATCTACTGGCGTGGGCTCCATGGGAGTCAACAGGAGGACGTGACCACCCAGAATGCTAATTTGGTTTTAAGATGCATTGACGGAAGTATAGTTCTCAGAACACAGGAGGTGATGGTGCTGCTCTGCTCTGGGAGATCACAGATGGAGTGGTGGGGCCCGTTTTGGGATTGCCCTTTTTTTTTTTGAGTTGGATGCTCACTTTGTGGTCCCTACTGGAGTGCAGTGGCATGCTCATGGCCACCGCAGCCTCGACCTGCTGGGCTCAGGCGATCCTTCCGCCTCAGCCTTCCAAGTAGCTGTAACTACAGGCATGTGCCACCATGCCTGACTAATTTTTTGATGTGTTGTAGAGAGGAGGTCTTGCCAAGTTGCCCAGGTTGGTGCCAAACCTGTGGGCTCAGGTAATCCTCTCACCTTGGCCTCCCAAAGTGCTGGGATTATAGGTGTGAGCCACTGCACCCATTCCTGGGATTGCCCTTTTAAGAGGGCTGTGGCTATTTGGAGCCCTCCCTAGGGGTTGACTGTGATGGATACTGGACCCCTATTCTCCTGAACAATCGCTGAAGGAGCTGTGGGTATTTCACCCGGGGAGGAACCCACAGGGACATGAAGACTGGCTGCAAATATCTGGAAGATTGTCACATAGAAGAGTTTCATTCTCTGGCAAAGCTATAGGAAGAAAGATTTTGGC
This sequence comes from Carlito syrichta, assembly GCF_000164805.1. Taxonomy (NCBI): domain Eukaryota; kingdom Metazoa; phylum Chordata; class Mammalia; order Primates; family Tarsiidae; genus Carlito; species Carlito syrichta. The sequence goes on along the minus strand of NW_007253572.1, from coordinate 661,492 downwards.
TTCAGGTGTACAACAGAACGTTCTGAAATATTTGGGATAGGCTGGGTGTGGTGGCTCATGCCTATAATCCAGCACTTTGGGAGGCCAAGGTAAGAGGATTGCCTGAGCCCACAGGTCCGAGACCAGCCTGGGCAACTTGGTGAGACCTCATCTCTACAATAAATAAAAAAATTAGCTGGATGTGGTGATGCCTGCCTGTAGTTCCAGCCACTTGGAAGGCTGAGGTGGAAGGATCGGCTAGGCCCAGCAGGTCAAGGCTGCAGTGGCTGTGAGCATGCCACCACACTCCAGCTTGGGTAACAGAGTGAGACTCCAACTCAAGAAAAAAAAAAAAAGAAAAGAAATATTTAGGATGTAGTGAGTTTACTGCCATCAGAGGTAATCAAGCATGGGACGGAGGCAGTAGAGAGTATGGAGTAAATGCCCTTGTCGTTCCTCTGCCTAGAGTCCCTGTCTTTCTGGTGCTCTAGATGTAGCGCCCAGGTGGTCTTAAGGAGAAAGTTTTTTTTTTCTCTTTTTTTTAGAGATAGGGTCTTACTCTATGACCCAGACTGGAGTGCGGTGGTATAATCACAGCGCACTGCAGCCTCGAACTCCGGGACTCAGATGATCTTCCTGCCTCAGCCTCCCGAGTAGCTGGGACTACAGGTATGCACCACTATGCACAGCTAATTTACACAAATTTTTTTTTTCTTTTGAGTTGGATTCTCACTCTTGTCACCCAGGCTGGAGTACAGTGGCACGCTCATGGCCACCACAGTCTCAACCTGCTGGGCTTAGAGGATCCTTCGGCTTCAACTTTCCAGGTAGCTAGAATTTACAGACACACGCCACCATGCCTGGCTCGTTTGTGTGATTTATTGTAGAGACGAGGTTTCACCAAGTTGCTCAGACTGTTCTTGAACCCCTGGACTCAGGCAGTCCTCTCACCTCAGCTTCCCAAAGTGCTGGAATGTTTTTCTTTTCTTTTTTTTTTGAGTCAGAGTCCCACTCCATAGCCCAGGCTGGAGCGCAGCGACACGCTCACAGCCACCCCAGCATCGATCTGCTGGGCTCAGGCCATCCTTCTGCCTCAGCCTTCTAAGTAGCTGGAACTATAGGTGCGTGCTACCATGCTCGGCTAATTTTTTGATTTTTTAATTTTTTATTGTAGAGATGAGGTGTCACCATATTGCTCACGCTTAGTCTCAAACCCACGGACTCAGGCAGTCCTCTCACCTAGGCCTTCTAAAGTGCTGGGATTATAGGCTTGGACTATTGTACCCAGTCCTTAAAATGTTTTTCTAAAAGAAATAAGTCTTGCTGTATTGCTCAATCTGATTTCAGATTCCTAGCCTCAAGGGATCTTCCCATCTTGGCCTCCCAAAGTGCTGGGATTATAGGCAGGAGCCACCATGCCCAGCTGCTGAGGAGAGGCTTAGATTGTGTCTCTTTTTGAGCCTAGATCTCAACAGGCTCAGGTCACATGTGCCCCACAGTGGGGTGAGGAGAACACAAGGTTAGATTCAGAAGTAGAAGACCTGGGTTGGAATCCTGGTTTAACCCTGTACAGCTATGTTACCCTTGGCAAGGCATTTTCCCTCTCTGTACTAATCCCTCCCCTGCGGGGCTCCTGTGAGGTTGAGGGAGAAAGCGCTTTGGCAAGGAGAGAAGGTGCAGACACTGGTTCTTTTTTTTTGAGTCGGTGTCTCACTGTGTTGTCCAGGCTGGAGTGCAGTGGCACACTCACGGCCACGGGGCTCAGGTGATCCTTCTGCCTCAGCCTTCCAAGCTGGAACCACAGGCATGTACCACCACACCTGGCTAATTTTTTGATTTGTTGTGGAGACGAGTTCTCACCATGTTGCTCAGGCTGGTCTCGAACCCCTGAGCTCATGCAGTCCTCTCGCCTCAGCCTTCCAAAGTGCTGGGATTACAGGCTTGTGCCACCGCGCCTGGCTCAGACACTGGTTCTTAACAGGCTCAGTCAACTTCAAGGAGCCTGGCCATCCAAATGCTGCCTGTCAGACAGCTCACCCAGGGGTGAACCAAGGCTTAGTTACGCGCCAGGTGTTTTAGAGAATGGAACGAATTTTTATAGAGCCCTCTGGGATATTCTATGATAAAGTGAGTTCCCCAACAGTATCACTGAGTGAGGGAATCCCCTACCTTCAAGGCCAGCTGAGTGTAGGAAGCAGAAGGGGATGCTGGGACAGGTGTTGAGGTGGGAGGGATCCAGGAATACTTCCTGGGGGAAATGACCTTAGAGTTGGGCCCAGACAGACTTCATTATGCAGAGAAGGGGGCAAAGGTTATAGCAGAAGCAAAGGCCAGGGGAGACCAGGGCCTGCAGGAGTAAAAAATGACTTGGGGGAGGGAATAAAATACTGGGATGGGGGAAGGCATTTTCCTCAGGTGTGGGGATGTCGCCTTCACCTGGAAGACTTCCAGACAGTGGAGGTACAGCTCTTCCTGGTTGAAAGAGATACAGTTTTATTGCGGTTTGCTGGTGAAATTTGGGTCATAAAGAGGCCAGGGGAGGAGTTCCTGGGAGGCTGTTACATTCCCTTCATGTCTCAGATAAAGGTGAGGTCTAGAGATGGGCAGAGGGCTCCCCACGGGGCTAGAACTGACACCTTGCCCGGGCTGTGGCTGTTTCGCTGTGCCCCAAGGGTGAGCCTCTGCCCTGGGGCCACTTTTCCTGGTTCTGCCTCCTGCCAGGCTGTTGTATCTTAAGGAGGAAAAGGAGGAGGGCGCAAAAGTTGTATTTACCAAAGGGGCTGGTCGGGCAGGTCAAAGTCGAGGCCAAGGTCGCCTGAACTGGCTCCTGGTGGGTGGAGCCAGACCTTGGCCAGCCACCAACTGGGGGGCTTTTGGCTGGGAGTGACCCCTGGTGGGGATGGAGGTTTTTTGGAGGTGCTGCCCCTGAGAACAGTGGGCTGAAAAGATTACCGCCCACACATTCTTTCTCAGGAGATTAGGGCCATGGGAGATTATGGGATACACAGGAGGCTGTCGGAGGCCTGTAAATTTCCCATTTGGGGCAATTAATTTGATGGATTGTAAAACAGCTCACTACTTCCTCTCCCCCTTCCTGGCCTGCCTGGTTGGGCCAGGCAGTCAGACCAGCTGGAGAATGTGTCCGAGAGTGCCCTCCCCGGTGTCCTGCAGTGCCTGTTTGGGCCACCTTGTGAAAACCTTCCCCTGGCAGGGGCTGGACCTTTCCTGCCTCCCCTCCTGGTAGGAAGTACATGCAGTAGGTGCTGTGGAACTGTGAGATCTGAGACTTACCCGATTGGGGCCCTTCCAGGATGCTCTGGGGGTGGGGTGAGGCTTGCGGTGATAGCTTTAGTTTATAGATGGGGATGCTGAGCCCTGGGGTGAGGATCCCTGCCCAAGGTTACTTCGGTCGTTGGTGACAGCTGGGATGCCAGCCAGGTGTCTCCGCTCCAGGCCAGGGCATCTTCTCCTCACTTCTGGTGTGCTCACAGTGAAAGTAGGAGAAATGGTGAGCAGTTTTTCTGGTTTCTCTCCCCTGACTTCTTCCTTGCCTGGCCCCCATTGCCAGTCAGCTGGGTCTCCACTTTGCACACTAGGTGTGACGTGGCTCTGCAGCGTCTCCCTGGCAGTTTTACAACATTCCCACAAGGACTGTGGGGGGCTACACTGTTACCAGGCACTCACCTGCCCAGACAGGTGTATTGGGGCTCCCTGGACACTTCCCTGTGGGGCCTGTGACTGGGAACGGGTTCCTGTGATTAGTAAAGGGAGCCTTTCTTTGGTGCCTCTCGAAGACTCTGTGCTCATGGTGCAGCAGGTTTCAACTGGTTGCCCTGCCCTGGTCCTGTCCTCCCTCCAGGGCCCAAGCACCGCATTCTGATGTGCTGCCTGTGAGGGCCCTCTTGGTCTGTGACCTGTGGCCTGTGACCTGTCAAATCACTCCATTCCCCTCGGCCTGACCACGCCCTGGCATCATCTTGCCTGCGGCACTCTCTTGCTGTCAGGTCTTTGCTTCTGTCACCAGGAACATCCCTTTTCCATCCAAATAACTCCTGTGCATCCTTTAAGCCTTGGGAGTCACCTCAGGGCAGGGTGGGTGGCTGCCCTGGCCACCCACCCCCGAGGCTGTGCCCCCTCACTTCCTGGTGGTTTCATTCACTTATTCAGCCACTGTGTCCTGAGAAGCTTATCTGAGCTCCATGGTGTTGTGCTGGGAGTAGGCAGAGAACAAACCGCGGGGGCCTTGGGCATGGATCTAGGGCACAGCATCCTCTCCTGCCACAGATCACCTCAGTTGGTTCTAACATCTCCCTGTCTCACCCACCTCAACTTGCGAATTTTCCTCCTGTTCGATTTGTTCACCTCTCTGTCCCCAGCACTCAGCACGGCGTAAGGCGAAGAAAACCCTAAAAGTTAGTGTGGAATGAATGCACGGATGAGCAGGTTTCCACCGTCCTCTCCCCACCCCACCTAGGCTCCTCAGGGGGGACTGTTTAGCTGCTGTGTGCAGCTGGCACCTCCCACCCACCCCAGCTCTCGTCCCCTTGCTGTCCTGGCCTGGTGTTTGCTGCTCACATGACCATCCTGCCTCATGTTACACCTTTTTGTGTCTGTATCTTCTCTCTCTCTCCCACCTGCTTGTAAATTTCTTCAAGGTGGGGTCCATTTCTAGTTCAGTTTTGTGTACTTGGAATTTGACCTTAGCCAAAAGACTGAGAAGCCATGTGTACTTGGAATTTCTGCCCATCCCTGCATTCAGTAAAACCAAGAGCAGCTCATGAAGAAAGAAATCAAAGTGTAAGGACATGCTAGTGTCTGGGGGTGGGAGTTGGTTTATTCCCAAACGCCTGGTGGGCACCTGCTGCGTGATAGCCCTGGGCCAGGTGCTGGACGTTCTTAGATGAACGAGGCAGAGGACAGGATGAGGAGGTGCCCAGCCTGCTGGCACCCAAGACACTTATGGTGTAGGATGTCTGGATCCTTTTGGTCGAAGAAGATGCCACCTTAGAGTTTAGGGGAGTGGGGGTGTCAGACAGGCCTGGATCTTCATCTCATTTCAGTGACCTTGGACAAGTTAGTCAACTTTTCTTTTTTTTTTTTTTTAGTTGGACTTTCACTCCGTCTCCCAGACTGGAGTGCAGTAGCCGCTCCCGGCCACCCAGCCTCTACCCACTGGGCTCCGGCGATCCTTCCGCCTCAGCCTTCCCAGTAGCTGGAATTACAGGTGTGCGCTACCACGCCT
>NW_007253572.1:625437-656141 GCF_000164805.1 Carlito syrichta | reverse complement strand
GCCTGGCTCATTTTTGATTTATTGTAGAGATGAAGTCTCGCCAAGTTGCCCAGGTGGGTCACGAACCCGCGGGCTCAGGCAATCCACTCACCTCAGGCTCCCAAAGCTAACTTTTCTGAGATCCAGTTTCTACCTCTGTGATTAGGAGCTAGTAAGCATACCTATTTTGTAAGGCCATTCATTCATTTACTGAATCCACATTTATTGAGTTCCTCCTCAGTGCTGGGCATTGTTCTACATGCTGGTAGGGAGAATGAACAGAATAAAGGTGCTACCCTCCCAGAGCCTACACATTTGTCTAGAGAAAGACAAGCAAAAAGCAAAAAAAAAAAAAAAAAAAAAAAGTTAAAATATACATTCCTGAGGATGATCAGTGCAATGGAGAAAAACCAACAGGAAAGGGGACAGGAGGGATGGGAAACGTCCCAGGAACCTCTCTGGGGAGATGGCATTTGAGTAGAGACCTGGTCAAGCCATGCAGATGTCTGGGCAGAACACTCCAGGAAGAGGGAACAGCAAAGCAGAAGCCCTGGAGTGGCATGTGCTTGGCTTGTTGAAGGGACAGCAAGGATGCCAGAATAGCTGGAGTTCAGGGAGTTGGAGCTGAGCTGAGAGAGGTGCAGGCTTGCAACTGGCTGTCCCCCACCCCGAGTCAGGAGGGAATCCTTTGGAAGGCTTTGAACACAGGAGTGGTGTGATGTGTCTTTTGCTTTAGATGAAAGATAATCCTGGTTGTTGCGCATAGAATAGATGATGAAAGGCGATGTAGGCAGTGTGTTTAGCACAGTGTCTGGGAGGCAGTAAGCCTTCATTAAACGGTAGTGTTGTTCTTCTTAATGATGCTATTAAAGATGGGCCTGGATGCCTGCTAGTCTAGCCTGGCCCTCGTCCCACCCTGCCCTCTGCCCTTTCGGGAGCTACAGCATCCAGGTGCCTTCTCCTTGAGGAAGAGGAGAATGACGGGGCTTGGGAAGGAGTAGGGAGAAGGTAACTGATTCTTGGCTGCCCCTGTCCCGATCTTCTGTTCAGTGGGCATGGCGAGGCATGGTGTTGATGCAGGAGTGGAGACAGGAGGCGTCTCTGCCGCCACAGACCTAAACTGGGAGTTCAACATGGAAGTCAGAAGCTGCCAGCCAAGCACGTGGCCACCCCTGGTAATGCCATGCTAGTGGCCCCATGGGATTTCTGTCTTTTCCATCTCTGCTCCTCCCTTCTCCTGGCTGTCCAGGATTCCCAGGAGGGCTAAAGTTTTGCCCCCAGAGCTGTCCCCCCTCTTCCCAGGTCTTGGCCGTGACCGTTCCCCCTCCCTTCCTCCATCCCTGGAATCTCAGACTTCCTTGGAAAGGTCTTGAGTCCCTCACATGGTCTCTGGTGTGGTTTACCCAGAGAGAGGCCTCGGGCAGCAGTGCTGACCAAACTGCCTCTGCTTGACTACTATGGACAGCAGGAAGAACTCAGTACCTGACAAGACAGCCCCTCCTGCGACTGTCACATTCTCACTGGGAGGAAGTTCCACGTGAGGTTGAGTCAAAATTTCTCTGCTCTGACCTCCCCCGTCGCTTTTGATTCTGAAATGAGAGTCAGTTACAGTCCTTTCCACCCCCCATTCCCTACCCCACCTCCTTGAGGAAGAAGCTTGCTCATGTTCTTGGTGTTACTGAGAGTGATTACCTGGTTGGGGGCCCAGGGAATCTTTGTAGAGCACATGATGCCTGAGCCCCCACCTGAAGGGTGAGGAGGGAGCTGGTCAGGAAGGGGAGAAAGGCCTGGGTCAGAAGGTAAGGCTGTGTCTTGACATAATATGTAGAGTTCAGGAATTCTAGGTAATTCAGTGTCTCTGGAACAACCAGGAGTGTGTGTGTGTGTGTGTGTGTATCTCTGTGTGTGTGTGTGTGTATCTTTATGTGTGTATCTCTGTGTGTGTGTGTGTGTATGTATGTGTGTGCATGCACAGGGGGCTAGTGAGGGAGGTGAAGCCTGGGAGGTTAAGAGAGGCAGACCAGAGCCAGAGCACGAAGGGCCTCCTGTCCAGAGTCATGCGCCGGAGGTTAAGGGCTGCGCAGGAGAATGGGTTTCAGAAACTGATTGGGGTCCTGGGACCATGGTTTCACATTCACCTAGGACTGATGAATGGGTTTTTGAGCACTGCTGACTCTCCTTCCTGCTTTGGCCGGGGGTTACTGATTAAACCTGTCCTTGAGACCTCTGGAGAGTGGAGGGACAAGTGAGCACTCTGAATGTGCTAGTCACCCGGGATATTCCCTTTCTGGGCTCAGCACTGGGTGAGCTGAGCTCCGGGTCCCTGCCTCTGGAGCATCTCTTCCCTGGGTTGGTGTGGGGGCCAGGGTGCTGTGTTCAGGGCCTGCCGGCTGGCCTCAACTCGCCTGTCTCCCAGAGTTGGCTGGACACACAAGCCTGTTTCTCCCTGCTGGGATTCTGCATCAGCAGTGTCCTAGACTCAGGTCCTTGGCCAAACTTTCAAACTCCTTGGCCATCAAGATTTTCTAAAGGGGCTTGGGGCCCGTCCAGGGCTTAGCAGTTTCTGTTTATGCCCCATGCAGATAACTGTTTGCATCTGAGTTTTGCATATTCCCCAAAGCACTTTCTCACCCCTCCCAGCCCTCCAGGATCATCAGGAATCTTCTGACAGACCCACCTCACTGCCGGCATGTGGTGTGTCCTTGCACGGGTCTGTCCACCCAGCGCCTTGCATGCTGAAGGGCCCAGGGTGGGGGGCTTTTGGTTTTGGTTTTAAATAAGGGCAGCGTGGGTAAACAGAGCGGTGTTTCTGGTGCCATCGGGGAGGGCCGGGACCCCGCATTCCGGCTCCATGACGACAGCCTGTTTGGTTGCCGCTTGCTGGGCTGTGGGCAGCAGCAGTTCAGGCACAAACAATGGTGGCTCTGTTGAACCCCGGCCCGCTGGGCTCCAGCAGAAAGCATTTTAATTGGACATTCTCTACCCTGAGCCTGTGAGGATCTGGTGGCCCACTCCTCGGTCATTCATTTTCTCTTTGCAGCTCAAGGAGCCAAGCGGTTGGAGCGTCTTTCCCTTCTGCCTGCTACTCGCAGTCTCCTGGGGAAAAGGGGGTTTCCAGCCTGGGGGGGGTGGCTTGCATCTGGCTGACTGGCATCGGGGATAGAAGGGCTGGAGGCAGGGGCTGGAGGGGACTGGGAGACCTCCCTGTGGCCTGATCTGGAGCCTCATCGCTGGGAAAGGAGTAGCAGGTGCTCCAGGAAGCTCTCCTCTGCTGGGGACCAGAGCTGCCTGGTTGGAATTCCCGTGGTAACACTTCCCTGCTGAACCTCTGTGTGCCTCAGTTTCCTCATCTGTAAATTGGTCATAACGCTGGTGTCCACTCATAGGATTGTTGTAAAGATAAATTTAACATATGAAGTGCTGAGGATAATACCATAAACCCCTGATAAGTTCATGTACTATAATATTATGTTGTCCTCATATTATGTCCTGTTTTTCATCAATACTCCATTTACCCTGCAAGGGCTTCACTGGAGACTTCAAGAGGAAGAGTGACATTCTTTCTTTTTTTTTGAGTTGAGTCTAAAGTGCAAATTTGGCCGGGCGTGGTGGCTCACACCTGTAATCCCAGTATTTGGGAGGCAGAGGTGAGAGGATTGCCTGAGTCCAGGGGTTCGAGACCAGCCTGGGCACTGGCGAGATCGCGTCTCTACAATAAATCAGCCAGGTGTGCTGGTGCGTACTTGTGCTTCCAGCTACTTGGAGGCTGAGGCGAAAGGATCACCTGAGCCCAGAAGGTCGAGGCTGCAGTGGCCGTGAGCATGACACTGTACTCTAGCCTGGGTGACAGAGTGAGGATTCTACTCAAGAAAAAAAAAAAAAAGGAAATTTGACCTCGTCCTACCCTGCTTAAAAGCAGCCTCAGTGAGTCCTCATTGACCTCTCTGCATAAGGCGAAAGAAAGCTATGCTTATTGGAAGCCTACTGTATGCTGTGTGCCAGGTACTTGGTATACTTGTTCGTTTAGATTAGGCCCAAAGTAGAGACTGATGTATGAGACCTTTCACCACTTGGCCCTATCTTGTTTTTTCCCTTACCCTTAAAAACAAAGACCAAACAAAAACATAACTTCCTCAAAGAACAGCTTGTTCTTCTCCTACGTCTCATCAGCTTTCACCACTGCCCACTCCATGCTTTTATGCGTGTTTTACCTTCTGCCAGGGGTGCCCTGTGGGAGGCAGTTCTGGATCCAGGGAAGCAGACTGGACCGAGGAGTGTTTGGGGATTCCCTTACCTGCATCTGCTGCAGACCCAGCCTGCGTGACAGCCCACTTGCCAGGCTTCCTCTGTGAGGCCAGCTCTGTTCGAATCTTGGCTTCACCGCTAACCATGTGGCTCTGGACATGCCCTCATCCTAGCACCTGCCAGAGGCTTGTTCAGGTGGTAACCCACGTGATTCTTGAGAACAGTGTCTGATGTACTGTGAGCACTCAACAGATGTTGGCTGTTCTTGCTACTGCAGTCCTTCCCAAAGAGCTGACGTAGCATTTTCTGTTTGGAATATCTTTCTTTCTAGGCTCAACACTGAACTGGGTCTCTTTGGGGGAAATAAGAATTGAAGAGGTTCTGTGGATCAGGGAGGTCTAAGCAGGGGTCCCTTTGTCCTGCCCCGCACTTCCTGCAACTGTTGGCCATTTCTGCAGGTCATGGCCATTTCCGCCTCCCTCTCATGGCAGGACCCTTTGCTTCTCAGCCACTGATTGCACTCCCCAGTGGGGCCACTTTCTTGTGGTAATAGCTGAGGATAGACACAGGTTAGCATCACAGGCTGTGGAGATCGAGCCTGTGTACACAAAACTGCTTGCCAGTGATGGACTTGCCTGTCAGTTCATGGACCACTAGGCAGCCAAGAGATGGGAAATATTTATAGACCAAAGAGAATTGCTCTGATCTGACATGAGCCAGATACAACAATCTCTGCCCAAGAAGGGGGAGGCATCTTTTTTTCTTCTTGCTGACTTTCTAGGGCAGTGTTCTCCAAGTTTGAGTATTTTGCAGATATATCTCATTGAAAGCTATAAAAATGGTAAAAGGCCTTAGAAAGAATAAGGGAAAAAGAGTGGAAGGTTTTATCTTCAGGGAGCAATGGGGATGTGTGGTTCATGCCACCTCAGTTCTCTGGTTATTGGGCTGGGATATCACCCTGGTTCTGTCACTAAACTGACAATATGACCTTGAGCAAGGTGGGCCTCGGATTCCATATCTGTAAAATGGGAATAACCATCTTTCTCTGAAGGTGGGATTGGGACGTTCCCCTATAGGTGGTGGGTAAGAGGGAGGAAGGATTGAGGCACTAGAGTGAGGAATCAGGTTGATACTTTGCAGATCTCATTCCGGTGGCTGTGGGGAGGGAGAGCTATAAGAGTACTCCTTGATGGTCTAAACAAGAGGTGATGCAGGCCTGAATGCAGCTGCGTGGACACTGAGGAACAAGGGAGGTATGCTTGTGTGTGTACGTGTGTGTGCATGTGCATGTTCATGTGTACATGCTTTGGGAAAGGGGAACCCCCCAAAACTCAGAAGTTATTTATTAAAAATTGTGCATTTAATCTTACATATGTAAACTTCAGTCACCTTCAAAGGATTCTCTGTTTGATGCAATGTACCTATCGAGATGCTTTTTCCACTGCTCAAAGCAGTTTTTGAACTTGTTCATTTTGATGTGTTTAGTGCTTCTGCTGTTTTTTTGCTTCATCTCTTCCACGTCAGCCAGAAACAATTCCCTTTGAGGACCTTTTCCATCGGGGAAACAAAAAAAATCGCTCTGGGCGAGATTGGGTGAATAGGGAGGGTGGGGCATGGGAGTCATGCTGTTTTTGGCCAAAAACTACTGAATACTCAGTACAGTGTGGGCAAGTGTACTCATAAATCACTGATTATGGGCCTGGCGTGGTGGCTTCTACCTGTAATCCTAGTGCTTTGGGAGGTGGAGGCGAGAGGATTGCCTGAGCCCAGGGGTTCAAGACCAGCCCGGGCAACTTGGCGAGACCTCGTCTCTACAATCAATCAAAAAATTAGCTGGGCTTTGGTTCCAGCTACCTAGAATGCTGAAGCAGAAGGATCACCTGAGCCCAGCTGGTTGAGGCTGCAGTGGCCGTGAGTGTGTCATTGCACTCCAGCCTGGGCGATAGGCAGTGAGACTCCAACTCAAAAAAAAAAAAAAATCACTCATTATGGAATGGGCAAACATGTTTGAAAGACTCTCAAAAAAAAAAAAAATTCACTGATGCCAAATGCAGCCTTTCACAATGCTATCTGGAACATCGATTCCCATGAGTTCCTAGAATTCTTCCCTAGTGGGGAAGCCTGTACTACAAGAGACCCACCCTCCAAAAAATAATTCTGGTTTTTTTTGAGTCCCTTCATATATGCGCATTATCAAAATAATCAAAAGTGCAGACACCCAGCAGTTCTATCATGATGACTCCATTCTCCCAGAGTAGTAAGTAGACAAATCGCAAAGGTACGCATCCAGGGAGGTTCACTGCAGCCTTGTTTATAAATACTGAGAATTTGCTAATTTCACCTAACTGGCCTTCAATAAGAAATTGGTTAACTAACTTTTGCAACCATGAGCTGGGCATGGTGGTTCATACATGTAATCCCAGTACTTTGGGAGGTGGAGGCAAGAGGATTGCCTGAGTCTAGGGGCCGAGACCAGCCTGGGCAATTTGGTAAGACCTCATCTCTACAATAAATCAAAAAATTATCCAGCCATGGTGGCTCATGTCTGTGGTTCCAGCTACTTGGAAAGCAGAGGTAGAAGGATCACCTGAGCCCAGCGGGTTGAGTCCGTGGTGGCTGTGAGTGTGCCACTGTGCTCCAACCTGGGCAACAGAGTGGGACTCCAACTCAAAAAAAAAATTTTTTTTTCAGCCATGCAACCGTTAAATAATGCTGCAGATCTGTTTTCCTGCATACAGCAAGATCTATAGATAGCCCAAATGGAAGAAGGGAAAGCCAACCTGCTGTCTTTGTGCTGTTATTCTCCATGACTCCAAAGCCCATCACAGTTGGGTTTGCTCAGGCCTGCTACATTCTCTCCCTGTGGATGATTTGCTGTCTTTTGCTACCCATAACTGTTTTGTGCCTGGTCTCTGTGAACAAGGACTGTGCCTTGTTCTTGTCTCCCTTGTTTCCCTCAAGCAACAGGAGTAGGTGGCCACTAATTACCACAGAATTTAATTGAGGGATGTGAACAAAAGGCCTGGTTATCAGCATTAAGTGATATTAAGCTGTAGGCTGATTCTCCCTCCCTCTTACAGAATAGAAACTGTGTCTGGCCCATAAAGAGGCTTTTCAACTAAAGTTGTGTTAACAAAGATCTCTTCCAGAGACCTCCCTGCTGGAGGGGAGCTGGAGTAAATTCAGGCTTTGTTTCCTCTACCTCAGGGAGCCAGCTGGAGGTGAGGGGAGATGAGGTGTACCTGCTGTCCAACTGGTTTTCATGCCCAAGATCTGAGCCTGTGGGTTTTTGTTGTGGTGGCAAAGGGGGAGGGAAAAGCTTTGCCTCATGTCTACCAGGTGCAGGGCACCTTATGCTAACTTGTTTCATCCTCACAGCAGACTGAAGATGAGGGAAATACAAGGTCCGACAATTAGATTCGCGAACCATCCTAGAAAATAATTCTACATGCCTCATTGCTGAATGTCACTACGTCTCCTTTGAAGTACTCCTGTAGGGAAGTTATGTACTGGTGCCCGTGCTTAGTCCACCCGCCAAAGCCGTTTTGGAGCTCTTTTTCTGGAAAGGCCATCAGAGCTGTCGTCATTATTTGTTGGGGTCTGACAATTAAGTTCGTGAACTTTACACTGCGTGCTTACGTTTGCAGCACTATAAACTGTGTTGGAACACACTCCCTACTCAACTGTTCTGGCCCCCAGTCACTTTTTTCTTTACCCGAAGATAAACAAAATATTGAAAGGAAGACATTTGATGACATTCAGGGTAATACGATAACAGCTCTGATGACCATTCCAGAAAAAGAGTTCCAACATTGCTTTGATGGGTGGACTAGGTGTTGGTGTTGGTGTATAACTTCCCAAGGGGAATACTTAAAAGGCTACCTGAGTAATATTCAGCAATAAGGTGTACAGCACTTTTTCTGGGACGAGTTTACGAACTTAACTGTTGGACCTGGTACTCTACCTTGTTTTACAGACAAGGAGACCAAGGTTCAGTAGGAATTGGTAAAGCCAGGATTTGACCACAGGCCCATCTGCCTTCAAGCCCTGGACCATGGTCCAGGTGGGGAGGCACTGTTACTGTGGGTGGGATTGGTACTGGGGTGGTGGGTGAGGGATGGGAGACTCTGAGTTGGGACAGGGTGGGTGTTAACTGGTATCGATTTCATGTCTACTGTGTATACAACGTGATGCTGGGCACTGAGGGAATACAGAGAAGAGGATGACACGGTCTCTGTTTGTTTAACCATCCGGCTCATGTCACTCACTTTTTTTTTTTTTTTTTTTAAGTTGAGTCTCATTCTGTTGCCCAGACTGGAGTACAGTGGCATTCCCATGGCCACCTCAGCCTTGACCTGCTGGGCTCAGGTGATCCTTGCACTTCAGCCTTCCAGGTAGCTGGAACCACAGGCTTGTGCCACCATTCCCGGCTTATTTTTTGATTTATTGTAGAGACATGGTCTTACCATGTTGCCCAGGCTGGTCTCAAACCCTGAGCTCAGGCAATCCTCTTATCTTGGCCTCCCAAAACGCTGGGATTATAGGCATGAGCCACTGTGCCCAGCCTACTATTTTTTTTTTTTTTTGAGTCGGAGTCTCACTCTGTCACTCAGGCTAGAGTACAGTAGTATTCTCTGGGCTACCTCAGCCTCGACCTGCTGGGCTCAGGCAGTCCTTCCGCCTCAGCCTTCCAAGTAGCCAGAACTATAGGCACATGCCACCAAGCCCAGCTAATTTTTTGATTTATTATAGAGATGAGGTCTCGCCAACTTGCCCAAGCTGGTCTCGAACCCCTGGGCTCAGGCAGTCCTCTCGCCTCGGCCTCCCAGAGTACTGGGATTATAGGCTTGAGCCACTGCGTCTGGCTGCCACTCACTTTTATCTCGAGAGATATACCTGGGGGTTAGGAGGGATAAGAAGGAACAGTTAAAACAGAAGGTGGAGAAGAAAGCTTCACCAAGCAGGGAGGGGTGTGAGCAACGGTATAGAGAGGGTCTGGGCTGAAGTGGGGGCTCCTGGAGGTGAGAAGTGGGAAGTTTGGAAAGGGAAGGGGGCTGGTGGTCAGGGCCCTTGGGCACTGGTTGGAGGAGTTTTGCCAGATTCTCTGGTTGATGGGAACTGCTGCAGGCTTTTGAACAGGGTTGACATGGCGGGAGGCCATTGTAGGGTGGTTCTTCCAGCCATGGTGTCAAGTGTGAAGTGGTGGAGGGAGAAGGGGAGGTTGCCTCACCTTTCTAGAATGTTTGCCTATCTGCAAGATGAGCAGTGGGAGGGGTAGGGATGCCCTGGCCAAAGTGGACGGAGCGGGGGCAGGGGGGTGGGATCTTAGGTCTTGACTTGGATGACGTGATGTTCCTAACAGCAGAAACAGATAGCTGTGTGTGCTCTGCCTCCGGGGTGTGTAACTACACACTGCCAGGTGCAGCTTAAAGAATGGTTGGCGTACACGTGTGCGCCCTTTCAACAATCGCTTATTGTCTGCCCTGGTGCTTGAGCTAGGCGTATGGTGGTGAGCAAAACAGACACAATCCCCACCTCAGGTCTGGCTTGGAAAGTAAATGTTGTAATATATAAGAAAAAAAGTACATGCAGCCTACTTGTGTAGTTGATCCTTGCTTGTACCCCACATCTCTATAATAAAATAAAATTTAATAAAAGGTAAAAAAATAAGACAGACATTAGCAATTAAAAAAAAGTGACAGGAAAAACACTGGAACTCTGAGGAAATAGTCCACCAGAGTGAAAGCTTTCCATCTCACTGCAGAGGAGTGGCCTCACGGAGGAGGGTCTGGAACAAATCTTGCCTAGAGGTTGGGGATTTTAGGCATCAGCTGGTCCAACCCCTCAGTTGGAGGGGACTTAATCGGGGTCTCACAGAAGCCGAGGGAATTCCTTCAGGTTGTGCAACACACTCCTGTGAGTTTCTGTGCTTGTCAGCACTTTGGCCCCACACCACGCTGACGCTCTGTTCTGTGTCTGAGCCACCCTTTCCAGTCTGATTTCTGTCCTTGGGTGGGAGAAGAAGAGGCAGGGCAGACTGTTAGAAACAGAATAAGGGAAACATTTCAGAGAGGACAAGCCACAGAGGAGCGCCCTCCCTTCCTCTGTGGGCCAGTGAGGCCCTAGATCAGGAGTTCAAAGAGGCTTTGGCTGGTCTCAGATCTTTGCCAGTTTCCCAAGGCTCATAACTCACTCCCAGGACTTATTTCTGAAAGCCCCGGTGGTGGGAACCAAGATGTCACTCACTTT
This sequence comes from Carlito syrichta, assembly GCF_000164805.1. Classification (NCBI taxonomy): domain Eukaryota; kingdom Metazoa; phylum Chordata; class Mammalia; order Primates; family Tarsiidae; genus Carlito; species Carlito syrichta. Next base: position 645,668 of record NW_007253572.1, on the reverse strand, counting down.
AGAAGACCACATACCCTGGGAAATTCCAGAGACTTTCCTTTGAGCCTTGGGAGTCTGGCCAAATAACCCCTGGCTGGCTGCAGCCTCATGGCCACCGGTGAGTCCCCATGGCTAGGCTGGCCGTGAGCGCGCCCCTTCATGAGGTAGGGGTCTATGGGGTCTCTGGATGAAATGATTCCTGGAGTGGAAACCCATACACAATATTTTACTCATCAGAGAAGGACATGATTTAGTCTGGAAGTTTTAAAGGTGGTAGAATTGGAGCTTTGCTTCAAGCATTTTTAAAAATTACTTTTTGTATTATAAAGTTATTCGTGTTCATTGTTATAAATTTAGGCAATTAAGACAAGCAACAGAAAGAAAATGAAAATCCCTTGTAATCCAATCACCCAGAAAGAATCGTAGTTAACATTTTGTTGTCTGTCTCTATGTATCTATGTATATGTGTATGAACAAAAATGAAATAATGCATTATATACTGTTTTACGTTTTTTCACTTAACTATATAGTCATCCCTTGATATCTTCAGGGACTGGTTCCCAACCCCCCTCGGATACCAGTCAATGTATGCTCCAATTTCTTTTCTTTTCTTTTTTTTTTTTTTGAGTTGGAATCTCACTCTGTCACCCAGACTGGAGTTCAGTGGCACGCTTCCAGGCACCGCAGCCTTGTCCTGCTAGGCTCTGGTGATCCTTCCACCTCAGCCTTCCAAATAGCTGGAACTACAGGCGCATACTACCACACTTGGCTGATTTTTGATTTATTGTAGAGATGAGGTCTTGCCAAGTTGCCCGGGCGGGTCTCGAACCCACGGGCTCAGGCAATCCACTCGCCTTGGCCTCCCAAAGTGCTGGGATTACAGACTGAGCCACCACCAAGCCTGGCCGTTCCAGTTTCTTATGTTTGGCCTTTGATAGCCACTGGGTCCAGTGTGGCTCCCATAGATATGGAGGGCCAACTGTATATTGGGGAAAATGTCTATGACGTTAATTAACATTTACCTTATTGCTTTCAATGTCTGCATAGTACTTATTTTCTTTCTTTTTTTTTTTTTTTGAGTTGGAGTCTTACTCTGTTGCCCAGGCTGAAGTGCAGTGGCACGCTCACGGTCACCCCAGCGTCGACCTGCTGGGCTCCTGCGATCCTTCTGCCTCAGCCTTCCAATTAGTCAGAACTACAGGTGGATGCTACCACACCTGTCTAATTTTTGATGTATTGTAGAGATGAGGTCTCACCAAGTTCCTGGGCTCAGGCAATCCACTCGCCTTGGCCTCCCAAAGTGCCAGAATTACAGGCTGAGCCACTGAGCCCGGCTAACAGCTTATATTCTCCAGTTCAGCACTTGGAACTCACTTGAGCTCAAAGGGTTGCTGAGGAGATTAGATATTTCTATTTCAGAAACCAAATCAAACAAAAAACTCTGACCATTCATTGGCTAAATTAGCCATGATATATCTGTGCGGAGGATTGCTATGCATCTATTAAAAGTGGTGCTGTAAACTCCTCTTCTGGAAATATACCCAGAAGAACATAAATCATTCTACAAAAAAGTCACCCACACACACATGTTTACTGCAGCTCTTTTTACAATAGCAAAAACATGAAACCAACCCAGATGCCTATCGAAAGTAGTCTAGATACGCTGTGGGCATGGTGGATCACACCTGTGGTCCCAGAACTTTGGGAGGCAGAGGTGAGAGGATTGCTTGAGCTAAGTGGTTTGAGATCAGCCTGGGCAACTTGGGGAGACCTCATCTCTACAATAAATTTAAAAATTAGGCTGGGCTCAGCCTGTAATCCCAGCACATTGGGAGGCGGAGGTGAGTGGATTGCCTGAGCCTACTGGTTCGAGTCCAGCCTGGGCAACTTGGCAAGACCTCATCTCTACAATAAATCAAAAATTAGCTGGGTGTGGCAGCGTATGCCTGTGGTTTCGGCTATTTGGAAGACTGAGGCAGAAGGATCGCCGGAACCCAGCAGGTCAACACTGGGATGGCCTTGAGTGTGCCACTGCACTCGAGCCTGGGCGATGGAGTGAGACTCCAACTCAAAAAAAAAAAGTGGTGCAGCCATAAAGAAGACCAAAATCATGGCCTTCCCAGCAACATGGATATAGCTGGATATCATCATACTAAGAGAACTATTACAAACAAAGAACTGCATATCGCATGTTCTCACTCATAAGTGGGCCCCGATCACAGTGACACATGGGTTTGATTGGCAGATGCTGGACACTGCTAGGGGAGGAAGGGAGAAAAGGAGGGAGTGGACACGTGGCAACACACTGGTTACCACTATTGGGGGAGATAGGGCCAGCTAGAAGCTCAAACTTCAGCTTCATGCAACTTACTTATGTAGTAAATGCTCACTTATAACCCACAACTAGAAATAATAATAATAATAAATAATTTACATTTCCCTGGAAAAATTGCCATTGAATTTGTGACAGCAGAAATATAACAGATCATACTTTTATGAATTTTGGCATATTAATAAAAACTATCAATGTGTAAAAAAAGATGGTGCTGTAAAATATTAACTAAGGACCTGGAAAATGTTCCCTGTACATTAGTAGATAAAATTACATTTGGAAGTTCTCAACGAATGTTTAAATCCACATACAAACAAAGCAATACTGTCACTCTCATTTTATTGGTGAGTAACTTGATTTACCTAAAAATCATGCAGAAATTTGGATCTGGGACTTTTGATTTGAGAATTAAGTTCTAGCCAGGCACAGTGGCTCATACCATAATTCCAGTGCTTTGGAAGGCTGAGTCTATGGGTTCTAGGTTACAGTGGGCTATGATTATACTACTGCACTCCAGCCTGGGCAACTGAACAAAACCCTCTCAAAAAAAGAAAAGAAAAGAAAAGAAAAAATCCAGTGCTTTCTTTACCACACTCATCTGTTTCTGTCTATTAAAAAAAATAATAATACCGGTCATGGTGGCTCATGCCTGTAATCCCACACTTTGGGAGGCTGAGGTGAGAAGATTGCCAGAGTCCAGGGATTCGAGACCATCCTGGGCACCCTGGTGAGACCTTGTCACTACAATAAATCATAAAATTAGCTGGGTGTGGTGGCGCACAACTGTGGTTCTAACTACTTGAAAGGCTGAGGCAGAAGGATTGCCTGAGCCCAGCAGGTTGAGGCTGTAGTAGCTGTGAGCATGCCACTGCACTCCAGTCTGGGTGACAGAGTGATACTTGGACTAAAAAAAAAAAAAAAAAAAAAAGCCAGAAAGATGTCTATAATCAAGGACTATTTGCTCCATTCAGATCAGAAAAGACAGGTAAGTCAGGAGGCCTGACACCCACATTACTTTGTTTGCATAGTCCTTTATAGTTGATACAGCACTTTAAAGCTTTGATAGCTGTTTTATGATTTTAAAAAGGACACATATTTATTGTATAATTAGGAAAACAGAAAAGGGAGACTTACTAATAACATTTTTTTTGTCTTTTCTCATTGCAAATGTAAATTTTTATGAACTTGTTGTTCATATGCTTTTGATTTTTCTTTTGGCTGTTATAGACATTTCCCCATAAAACTAATTGTTCTTCTGTAACAATTTCTAGTGACTGTAGGTGTCTAGTTTTTAATCATTGATCTTCAATTGTTGGACATTGGGTCATTTCCCATTTGTTTTTTATTATTATGAATGATGCTGTTATAAACAACCTGGTCTTTATGAACATCTTTGGTTGTTTCCCCAACATAATTTTTTTGAAGAGTCATTGGTGGGGCGGGGATATCAATGTCTGATAATGCACTCTCCATTTACTTTGCTCTTTTGATCCTTAAACTAACGTCACGAAGCTGTCAGGGAAGGAATTATTATCCCCATTGTACAGGTTGGAAGTTGAGGCTTATAGAATTGCCATTTGCTCAAGATAAGAAATGACTTTGGAATGAGAAAGGGACTTGCTTTAATTCAGTGAGTCTGAGGAAGTGGAGTAGGAATGGCTTTATATTCATCTGTCTGGTTGTATTATCCCAAATTTCCAGAAAAGTCCCTTTCCGTAACCTCTGGCCCCACACAGAACAAGTTCTCAGTATTTGAAGAGGCCCCTCTGTGGTTTTGAGTGTTCCCTTCTCCAACATAAATCATCCTTATTCCCTCATGAAACACAGCTTTTAGTTTACTCAGTGTCTTTGACACCACTCTGGGTATATGCCGCTTTATCAGTAATCTTAAAGTGTGTGTACTAGTCAGCTCTTGAGGTTGGAAGTGACATGACAGAGACTCAATTGAAACTGGCTTCAAGAGAAAGGAAATGCTGGCTCCAGTACCTGGGAGCTCGCAGGGTAGACCTGACCTGGCCTTGCCACGGTTGGACCCTAGCATTCCAAGGGCATTTTGAGGGTTTGTCTTTCTACCTTTGGATTCTGCTAGCCCCGTTGTCACATCAGAGAGATGTTCACTCTCCCAGGTTCTATAAATCACTTCTTTTGTGTGTGTATGTGTTGGGATCTCACTCTGTTGCCCACACTGGAGTGTATTAGCACACTCATGGCTCACCACAGCCTCAACCTCCTGGGCTCAGGCGATCCTTTCACCTCAGTCTCCCAAGTAGCTGGAACTACAGGCATGTGCCACCACACCTGACTAATATTTGTATTTTTTTATAGAGATGAGTTCTTACTACGTTGCCCAGGCTGATTTTGAACTCCTGGAGCTCAAACAATCTTCTAGTTTCGGCCTCCTAAAGTGCTGGGATTACAGGTGTGAGCCACTTCGCCGGGCTGCATCACTTCTTTTTTTTTTTTTGAGTTGGAGTCTCACTCTGTCGCCCAGACTGGAGTGCAGTGGCACTCTCCTGGCCACTGTAGCTTCAACCTGCTGGGCTCCGGCTATCCTTCCGCCTCAGCCTTCCGAGTAGCCGGAACTACAGACGCGCACTACCATGTCCGGCTAATTTTTTGATTGATTGTAGAGATGAGGTCTCGCCAAGTTGCCCAGGCGGGTCTTGAACCCGCGGGCTTAGGCAATCCACTCACCTCATCCTCCCAAAGTGCGGGATTACAGGCTGAGCCACTGAGCCCGGCCTGCATCACTTCTTATACGTAGATTCTGATGGGCTCTGATTGGATCATGGGCCCACAACATGACAGCATGGGAGGTGTGACTTCCTCCAGTGAAGGGGGTAGTGTCAGCAATGCGTGTCCATCATGTTGTGATATGTAGAATTGATGACTGGCCAATTAAGAATAGTGAGACCGTCATCTCTCTTTTTCTCAATATTACTCTTTGACTGATGCAACCTAAAATCAAAAGAGGTTCCCTATTAAGATGTAAACATATCACGTCAAGTGCTGCCGCTCAGTCTTTTCCTCCCTTCTCATATTGCTGGACTCAAAGTTAGGTCTTTAAGCTTATCCTGTTAGATTTCTTTTTTTTTTCCCGTCTCAGGTTTATTTGTACAAATAGCACAGGAGGACACCAGCCCCATGCAGATAGCATCCTGGGGGTCAAATCAGTCCTTCTGTCCACACATTGGCAGACAGAGGCCTCTACTCTGGAGCTTTTGTGGGGATCTGGGCACCTTTGGGAGTCTGAGCAGGAGCTGGAACTGAAGCTGGAGTTGCAGGTGAAGCTGCGGCCGGGGCCTTAGTTTGATCCTTGGCCTTTGGCCGGCAGAGCCTGCGGCCCTTGGCAATACAGGCACAAATACGCTTCCCAAGATTGGGGTGGGCAATGTATGCAAGTTGAGTAAGCTTGCAGCCAGGACCCTTTGGGATCTTAGGTTTAACCTCCTTGGGCTTTACGAGGGGCTTGATAGCCTCAGCACATGCACTCATGGCACTGGCGTTGTTGGCTTGCATCTTCTTCAGGCCCTTCTTGTTGTGCTTCTTGGCAAAGCGCATGTTCCTCAGGAACTTGGGGTCCATCCCCTTAAGAGACTCGTATCTTTGTGATCGGGGTTTCTTGATGCCATTTCTGTGCCATTTTCGGGACTGGTTGTATGTGGTATGGTTCTTGGACTTGGCCATGTCTGCACCGTAAGCCACTGCTCCTGAAGCGCTTGTGACCGGAGAGCCTGTTAGATTTCATATGGCTGTATTGGGGCCACAGTATCAGCCTGTTAAGATCTGTTAGTCCTAATTCTGTCACTGGCTTCCTGCTTCTCCCTCCCAGCTCAGAGCACTCTGCAGTCAGGTGATAGGATGCCATTGACATCTGGGAGGGGTAGGCATGGGAGATGGTGGTCAGCTGCCTCCAGAGAGCCGCTTCTTCTCCCACCTGCTCCCTCCCAACCCTGAAACTGCTTCCATTTTTTTTGCGTGGCCCATGAGGTCAGCCTTCCGGGTTCTTGGTATATTAAAGGTTACCAGGAAGGGCATCATACCAGCTCAGACATTAATGTATTGGTGTAGGTGGACACGGGAGGTGTATCAGAGAAAGCAGTCATGGATCCATTTCTGGAGGCTGTCAGGCGCTAGCGTGTTCCTGGGAAGTGTGCAGTGGGACTGGCAATCCCTGAGAGTTGTGCTGAGCTTGCAGGTTTGTCACGCCAGCCTTTGCATGCAGGCGCTCTTGGTGCTGGTCGGGGGGGTCATGGGTGTGCTGGAGGCTTTTGGCCTCCATTGAGCTGTTGAAGACTCCAAACTGTGTTGGTCAGCTGCAAAAATAGTTTTCTTCCTTTGTAAGCAAGAAACACAAAGCAGCCCTTCAGAGAGGGTGGGCAGGAGTGTAGCAGTTCTGGCAGTATGTTGCATTAATCCAAAGTGGCATGGGGTGAACCACCCCGGATGGCCTGGCAGAAACAGAGTTGGACAGCAGCATCCGGAGGACCCCTGGAGGATAGAGGGCAGTGGGGGAGCCTTGCCTGGAGGGCCCTGTGTCCACAGACCACAGCAGGGAGGAGGCCTGATCTAGGCCCTGGCTCACCCGTAAGTTGAACAGGTGCAGGACTGGGGCACATCCCTCTCCATGCAGCCCTGTGAGAGCCTCATGTGTGCTGTGTGTGTCTCTGTCTCCAGAGTGGAATATGGTTGTCTGGGAGGAAAGGGAGGCAGATCTCTGCTGAGGTATGTTTATGGGTATGTGGACCTCCTCACTTCACGGGGGGTTTGCCAAACCCTTCAGTATTTTGACAACTGTCCCTTTGACACCTAGAAGCCTTCCTGTGCATGGAACCCCTGATCTTTCTATTTTCTCTGCCTGAGCTAGATCCCAGCAGAGGTTTTGGTTTTGGCTTGGGCTAAGTGGGGCTCTCATCTTCCCCTTCCCTCCACTCCCTTCTGCCCTCCCTCCTTCTCTGTAGGCCTTATTTCCTCTTTTGTATATACCCTGAGTTCTCCTTCACCCTAAGGGTGGGTGGGAGGGTGTTAGGGATTGATTTCCTCATTTTTGGATGGGCCCTTCTTTTTGGGCAGTAGCTCTATAAACAAAGGTCTTGGGTCCCAAGCTGAGGATGGTTGGTGAGGGGTGAGGCAGCAAGCTGGCGTGTGTAATGGGGGTGCCTGAATCACTCTGATGCCGGGGGGACACAAGACAAGTACCTGTTTGGGGCTCGTTCTGGCTCCCGGCCTGTCCACCAGAGGGACCTGGTTTGGAGGACACCTGAGTGTCGGGGAAGGGGAGGTGGGGCAGAGGTGCTAGGTATTGGACTATCTTCTCCTGGACCCAGGGTGCTGTGTGGCCCAGGAAACCCTGGCAGGAGGTGGCTTGTGAGGGTGGGTCCCAGGAATGGAGGGCTTCATGGCCTTAAGCAGAGCTATTTCCGCCCTTGACCTTCTCCACCTGGCAGAGACACAGGGGGACCGGCACTGCCTAGATGACAGCTACTCAGTTGGTTCGAACCACCCAGATTTTTGCTTATCTTTACTCTAGGAGAACAGAAGTCTGCTTGGGAAATCCTGTGTTGGCTGGGGGCAAGGGATGTGGATGAGTTGGGGTTTGCCCTTCCAGAATGCTTCCTGTACTGTTCTGGGGGTTGCTGGAGAAATCATAGATTAATGGGAATGTTCTTTCCTAAACTTTAACTAGCAAAGCCAGAAAAGTGTTTGCCAGTTAATAATGTACATGGTGAGATGTTGAGCTGAAATTTAACAGCCAATTAAAAAAAACAAGGCAGAGAATTTAAAAAATAGGACATCGAGGGCACCCGTGTCCTGGAATGGTTTCTGTGTTTCTGTGGAATCAGTGATTTTGTGCTGACTGGGAGGGTTTCAGTGGCCCTGTGTCGTTGGTGGCCTTTCTGAGAATGCCTGATGCCTGGCTCCTTGTCCCCGAAAGGTAGCTGAGTGTGCAGCCCCTGTGTGGATGCAGGAAACCGCTCACCACCCTGGGTGACCACAGCCTGGGGCGCTTTTCTCGGTGGAGAGCCCATGCAGGCTGCAGGGGAAGAGGAGGCCGAGACCTACCCCATGAAACTCTCCTGGTCAGAGCAGGGTGGGGCCCACCGAAGGAATAAAGCCAGGGAGTGGAGTTTCTGCTCCGATATCTGAGATGACAAAGTCCTTCTGCAGAGTTTGCTTTGGAAAAGAGAAAAGGTTAAAAAAAAACTCTCTGAATGGAAAATTTAAGGAACCGGAAACAAAGGCTCCACTTGGATTCTGAGCGGTGTGTGTTACTGGGGAGATTGTGCCTTTTGTTAGAGGCCCTGGATCCCAGTCAGGCCCTCCCTGGCTAGCTTAGGCACCCGGTTTCACTTGTACCCTGGCTAGGGACTCCAGATGTCCCCAGCCTTGTGCCCTGGTGGGCTTGTGGTTCACAGTGTGGCCCTTGGAAATGAGCCCCAAGGTGGACTGTGCCTGACTCGTGTCTTTGTCCTTCAAGGTGTCTGACACTAGTGGTGGCCCCTGAGTGTTTCTGGGACACACAGGGTGGATACTTACAACTGTGTGCAGCATGAAAACAGACACACATGCACACACATGCACGCACGCACTCACAGAAGCACATGCACACGTGTACCTCTGGTCCTGTTCCTGTGTCTGTCTTTCCTCTCCCCAGCTCTAGCTAGGGTGTGCCTTCTCTTGCATCTTGTGCATTTCTTTCTTTCTTTCTTTCTTTTTTTTTTGAGTTGGAGTCTTACTCTGTCGTCCAGACTGGAGTGCAGTGGCATGCTCATAGCCACCACAGCCTCGACCTGCTAGGCTCCGGCGATCCTTCCGCCTCAGCCTTCTGAGTAGCCGGAACTACAAGCGCATGCTACCACTCCTGGCTAATTTTTGATTTATTGTGGAGACAAGGTCTTGCCAAGTTGCCCGGGAGGGTCACGAACATCTTGTGCATTTCTATCTCTACCTGTTATTTTCTTCTTGTTGTTGTGTTTTGGGTTGGGGTCTCGCTCTATCACCCAGGCTGGAGTGCAGTTGCCTGATCATGGCTCTCGGCTCACTGCAGTCTTGATCTCCTGAGCTCAGGTGATCTGCCTCAGCCTTCTGAGTAGCTGGGACTACAGGCATGTGTCACCATACCCAGCTAATTTTTTTTTACATTTTTTTGTAGAGACAAGGTCTCTCTATGTTGCCCAAGCTGGTCTCGAACTCCTGGGCTCAAGCAATCCTCCTACCTTGGCCTTCCAAAGTGCTGGGATTATAGGTGTGAGCCACTGCACCTGGCCTCTACCTGCCTTATTGAAACAAACAGTACAGGCTGGGCAGGCATTGTCCTGAGTGCTTTTATGTGGCCCATTTACTCTGCAGAGTCACTTTATGATATAGGTGCTAGAATTATTATGTTACCATTTCATAGATGAGAAAATTGGAGCCAAAAGAGATGAACGAGGCTGGGCTTGGTGGATCAGCCTGTAATCCCAGCACTTTGAGAGGCCGAGGTGAGAGGATTGCTTGAGCCTGTGGGTTCAAGACCCACCAACCCACCCAGGCAACTTGGCAAGACCTCTTTTCTACAATAAATCAAAAATTAGCCGGGCCTGGTAGTGCACCTGTACTTCTGGCTACTTGGAAGGCTGAGGTGGAAGGATCGCAGGAGCCCAGCAGGTCGAGGCTGCAGTGGCCATGAGCGTGCCACTGCCCTCCATCCTGGGTGACCCAGTGAAACTCCAACTCAAAAAATAAAAAAGAGGTGAACTAGTTTTCCACAAAAGTTAATGGTGATACCACTGTTCACCCAAAGGTATCGCTGATTCCAAGGCTGTGGTCTTGATCTCCCTTTTCTGGGCTTTGAACTGGAGTAATGTGGGTGCCTTCCCCTGTGTCTCTGTGTATAGGCACCTGCCTCTCACTTCCTTCAGGAGGAAGAAAGCCCCGGATGAGTTGGTGATGGAGATGGGGTGTTGGTGGGTTTTATGAGTTTATTTCCCCCCCAGATGTCTTTATCATTGCCATTGGTTACAATACATTAAAATTAGGAGGGAGAAACAGCTATAAAGGAGGGCTAGGTCTAAGGTAGGGGGTATTCAAACTTTTTTGATCAGCTGGGCTCAGTGGCTCAAGCCTGTAATCCCAGCACTTTGGGAAGCCGAGGCGAGAGGATTGCCTGAGACCCAGGGTTTGTGACCAGCCTGGGCAACTTGGCAAGACCTCGTCTCTACAATAAATCAAAAAATTAGCCAGATGTGGTAGCATGTACCTGTAGTTCTGGCTACTTGGAAGGCTGAGGCAGAAGGATGGCTGGAGCCCAGCAGGTTGATGCTGGGGTGACTGTGAGCATGCCACTGCACTTCAACCTGGGCGACAGAGTGAGACTCTGACTCAAAAAAAAATTTTTTTTTTGATCATACATAGCCCATGACTAAATTAGCATGTACCCCAAAACAATTATACTCATTTGTACATTGAATACATACCTGCTGTGCTAATAATGTGCCTGTGAGACACACACTCATGTATTTAAAAGGATGATAAAGAAATAAGCATGAAGAGATGTTCTGCTGTCTTCTTCCCGACCTGCAGTGTATCATCCCGAGCACCTCATGACTGAGTGCTGTGGACTTTGGGGACCCCTGGTCTCTCCCAGGGCATCGCTACTGCTGTGGCCCAGTGCTCTATGCGAGAGGGTACACCTGGCAGTGCCCTCCAACTTTAGGGGCACTGATTCTCAGATGCAGGCAGGTCCTGCCTTCCTAACCCTCATGCTTTTTACCTGGAGTGCTACCAAACTGAGTGGAACCTAGGGTGACGCTGTCCTAGCTGCTGCTCTGGTTTCAGTCCTTGCCTGTTACCCTGGAGCCCCTCAGTCAGTTCCAACGCTTGCAGACATCCTGGGGTACAAGGGAAAGGCCCTTTACTGGGGCTGGGGTACAGCTCAAGGACTGGCAGAGAGGTGGAGAAATGGGGACTGTTCCTTGCTGGTGGGAATGTAAAACAGCGCAGCTGCTGTGAAAATGGGTGTGGGGGCTCCTCAAACATCTAAATGGAGTGACCATATGACCCAGCAGCTCTGCTTCTAGAATATACCCACAGGAGTCAAAAGCAGGGGCTCAAATAGGTGTACATCTAGGTTCATTTCAGCATTATGGACGATAGCCAAAAGGTGAGACAACCCAAGTCTCGCCAGGTGCAGTGGCTCACAACTATAATCTCAGCATTTTGGGAGGCTAAGGCAGGAGAATTGCTTGAGCCCAGGAGTTTGAGACCAGCCTAGGCAACATAGCGAGACCCCTGTCTCCTTAAAAAAATAAAATAAAAAAACAATTAGCCAGGTGTCATGGCTGGTGCCTTTAGTCCCAGCCACTCAGGAGGCTGAGGTAGGAGGATTGCCTGAGCCCAGGAGATCAAGGCTGCAGTGAGCCCTGATTGTGCCACTGCACTCCAGCCTGGGTGACAGAGTGAGACCCCAACTCAAAAAAAAGAAAACAAACCCAAGTCTCCATCAGCAGATGAATGGATAAACACAATGTGGTATACACACACCGCTGAATATTATTCACCCCTGAAAAGGAAGATGATTCCAACACGTGCCACAACATGGACGAACTTCAAAGATATCATACTAAGTGAAATGAGCCAGTTACAAAGTCAAGTATCGTATGTTTTCACTTATATGAGATACCTAGGGTAGTCAAATACCTAGAAACAGAAAGTAGCTCAGAAGTTTCCAGGGCTGGGAGGAAGGAGAATTGGGGTGTTTTTCTTAACTAATAGTTACAGCGTTTTCTGTTTGGGATAATGAAAACGTTTTAGAAACAGATAGTAGCAACGATTGATTGTACAATGTTGCGAATATAATAAAGTCAGAAAAAACCTTTTTCAAAAAAAGAAGAAGAAAGCAACGTGGAGGCTGGGGCAGAGGGACAGGTAGTTAATTTTTTTGTCCGAATGTGGTGCATCTACGGATCAAAGGCCAGACTGTCCCTGTCCCTGTGGACACCTGCTGCCTGACATTACGGCTGCCAGGACGGGACACCTGTGACCACACCCTGGCCGTTGTGACTGGCAGTACAAATAGCTCTCCTAGCCCCCCAGGGGAAATGGTCCTCGAGATTTAGGCCACGAGGCAGGGCCGTTTGTCCCTCTTCTTGCCCCCTCCCCGGTCAGCTGATGCCAGCTCTGGGGTGACAGCCCAGCGCCCTGTGAGGGAGGACCCACCTCGCTGGCGATTTGTTGATAGGGCTCTCTCCTTTTCACAACAGGTAATGGTTTTTCTCCGAGGGCTGGAATCATGAAGTAGGGCAAGACAGACTTCTTTGGAGTTAAATTTAGGGCTTCAAATCCAGGGATGACCGAGTAAAGCTGTATGTAACTCCTACTTCCCCATCAAAAAAAAAAAGTCCTAGATTAAGCAAGGTCCAAGGAACCTGCAGATACTGCAGCCAAATTGGAACATGTACCTCTAAAAATAAAAGATGCTGAAGCCTGGAAAAGACCCAGTATGGCTGATTGGCCAGGCACGAGCCCTCGGCTTTTCTCTTTTCACTACCGTCTCCTAGTACTGACTGCCCAGGGGTGGTGTCGCCCTTCTCTGAGGACTGTGCCGTGTGCAAGTCCTGGTCTTTTCGTGACACATCCTGGGTCAGGGAGTAGACGGCCACCTATTCTACAGACAGGGAGGCTGAGTCTAGGAGAGGCCTTGCGACTGTGCCCAGGGGTCACAGTGGCCACCCTGCTTCTTATCACCCCCTTTCCCAGAGCGTGGGTTCATTTGGGTTGGCCTGGAGTGGGAGGAGCAAGTATGCAGTTGTATCGTTAACTCAGAAACCCCCTCAATGCCATCTTGTTCCCAAGGCACCAGTGGCCAAGCCCCGTGTCCTGGGCACGGTGATCTTTCTTGTTGTTCCTGAGTGTTGAGCATATCAGGGTGTATGAGAGATTCTCAGAAACACAAGTTCAAGGGAGGCTGCCCAAAAGCCACACCAAGAGGCCTCTGGCCACAGGCAGAATGCAAGTTTGCAGGGAGAGAGGACAGAAGGTTGTTTTGGGGGAGTGAGCGTTGCGTAGCAAAGGTAATAGCCACAGCTGAAAGAGACTGGGCACTTACTGCCCACTGACCTTGTCTCCAGGAGTCTATGTACCTGGATCTCGCAGCAACCTATCAGGTGGATACTGTAATAATGTCCATTGAGAGCAAGAAAATGAGAGCTAAGTGTCCCCCACCACCCCGGCGGGGTGGGGGTGGGAGTCACAGAGACAACAAGAGGCCAAGATGGGATTTGAACCCAGGCAGTGTGTCTCCAGGGCCTGTGCACTTCGCTACCACGCGCACCAGTCATTTCTGCCAAATTTAGGGGCTGCCCCTAGTCTGAGGTGCAGGGCAGTGTCAGGAACTTGGGGCTTGCTGCCCCTCCCTCTGCCTGTTTTGGGAAAAGGACAGATGAAAGGTTGCCCTACTGCCCCCGTTTACTTCCTGCTGGGGCCGGGGTGGCAGGGTCAGCTTGATTTTGTCACGGAGGCTCCTGTTTACACCTGGTGCAGGGTGGTCAGTCCCAACAGGTCACATTTGTCAAGCACCTACTGCGTGCCAGGCCTACCCTTCAGTGTTTTACTCCTGTTATCTCGCAGCATCCCATGAGACAGGAGGCACTGCTCCCAATTTACAGGTGAGGAAACTGAGGCTCAGAGAGGTGAATGACTTGCTTAAGTTAAATCACTATTCAGTGGCAGAACCTCAGTTTGATCTCAGGACCCTCTGCCTAAAAAATCCTTGGCTAGCCCGGCCTCTCCCAGGAGGATGCTGTGAGGCTGCCATGACCGTCCACACTCCATAACGGCCAGAGTCCTGCCCCTCACTTGAATCGTGCCAGGGTGGGTCTGAGGACCGAGGCTGAAACTGCTTGTGCCCTGTTCTGGGGAAGAACGGCCCCGGGGGGAGACCCACAGCCCAGGACGCCCCCCTTCAGGTGGGGCCGAGGGCGGTGCAGGCTGGAGGGCCTCTTTTCTGGGCCACTTCTCCGGTTGCTGTAGCCCGTAATTGTAAACTCTGCGGAGCTCCTGGCGCCTGGCTGGAAGGGAGGGCGGCTCAGTGCCTCGGAGGGGCCCGGGGCAGGTGCGAGAATCAGGTGCTCTCCGGCCTCGGAGACTCGTCCTCCTGGGAGCCGTGCAGCCTGGGCAGTGGGACCACCTCAAGGAGCTGGGGGGCCTTTCCGCAGCCCTTCCTGCAGAGTCACCCGGAGTCTGCCCTTCCTCCGGAGACTTGGTCATCCTAGTGAGTGGCAGAAAAGCCAGCGGGGACGGGGGTGGCTTGGGGACCTCACTGAGGAAACTTTGATGAATGACCTGCTTTTTCTAAAACTTGAGGACTTTGTGTTTTGGATTTGGAAAAAGTTAATAATGAGATGGAATATTTTAGAGAATCGAGCTCTTCAGCCAGAGACCCTTGCCCTGGGGCACAAGGGGCAGTGGCCTTCCTGGAGGAGTGGAGGGGCACATTGGTGGCTGGGTCTGTCCTTGGGGAGGACAGACGGGGGGGTGGGGAGGGTAGGGGCTGGGATGGTGAAAGGAAGCTGGAAGCTAGAGGACAAGTGTGGGTCAAGGAATTGGTGGGTAACTAGAGCGAGAGCTGCTGTCCCAACCTGGGCCAGCCCCTGTGTGCCTCAGTGTCCCCATCTGTCTGTTGGGGGTGAAGGTAAGGTCCCTCATGGCAATGTTCCTGCCCCGAGGTACTGGGAGGCCTCAGCCGTGGGTGTAACTGTTACACAGTCGTTGTTGTTTGTTATTTATTATTTAAGCACCTCTCCTGTGGCTGAGCAGGGCCTGGGAGTTGAGTATCACCTTGGGCTGTGGGTCCCCTTTCTCCTGTTTACCTGTGGTCACCTGTTTGTAGTTGGCACCTCCTGCTTGGAGGGGACACTGTGATGGTTCACCTTCACAGGGGTTAGTCCTAGAGGCTGAGGAGCCCTCATCTGTGACCTTCCGCAGTGCTCACTTCTGCCACTGGGGATGGAGGGAGATGGGTGGGCTACTTACGTCCCCTTCTGCCCTGATATTCCCCTCAGATCTCAGGAAACATTTGAGTAAATTCTGGAGGAATTTGGAATCTGGATCTTGGGGGGCTTCTCGCCCCACTCCTGTTTCCTGGCCCCAGCTTGGGCTCCTGGGTGCCCATGCCTCATGCTCTGGGTGCTAGATACTTGGGGACAGTAGTATGCTTCTCCAGGGCTGGTGGGACTTGAGGCTGTGACCTGGCTGCTGAAGCAGGGGACAGGAGTCAGCATCCCTAGTGAAGGGGCCGCTAAAAGGAAGGTGGCCCAAAGTCCAGAGAGAAGGTCACACCAGGCACAGGAGGGCATGAAGGTAGACGTGAGGGGATGCTGTGCACACCCACAGCCTGGGGGGGAGGGGCGAGGGTAGAGGAGTGGGGGGGGGGAACGACCTGCCATTATGTAGCAGTTTTAGCCCAGAAAATCCACCAGCCTCACCTGGGCTCCCTCTCTTGGGCTCCACCTGGGGAGGCAGGCCCCGCCTCCAAGCACCTGGGGTAGGGAGGCAGGTAGGCACAGCCTGCGGAGGCTGCTGAGGGGAGCCTTCAGCCCCCTTCAGGAGCCAAGTTTATGGGAGAGCTGTAGCCAGGAACCATACACTGATAAAGAAGTGTTTTCATTCTCGGGGGCGTTAATTAACACAGATTAGATTTCGACTGAGTGGGCCTTTTGTTGCGCCAGCCTTTCTAATCAAGGTGGTTTCAATACTACTGTGGTTTCAGTGAGCCAATTCAGGTTCATTACTTTGGTCAGTTACTATCCCGGGTATTCAGGCCTGATGTTATTACTTATGGCCCTACTTGGTCCAGTTTTTCAAACTTGATTTACTGCTGGTCTGGCGTCTCCCTCAGACATCACCTGGGAGGGTGCTGAGCCTGGAAGAAGATAATCCAAGCGTGCAGGCACATTTCTTGGCTCTGCAAATTTTATTAAACATTTACAAACATGTTTTCCGCAGTTTCCTGAGGGAACCTGGCACAGACAAGATGGGAGTTGAATTTTCTTTCCAGTTGTCATGTTTATTAAATAATCCCACCCATTCTCACTGTCTGCAGAGAGATTGGAAATGGATCAAACAGTCTTGTCAGGGAAGCCGCGCTGAAAGTATGGAAGGGTGTGGTGACAGGTGGACCAGTCACTGAGTGTAAACACAGGATCTGCCTGACTTGGGAAGGGGTTTGGCCTCTTCACCTCACCCCACCCACCCCACTCCAGCCTTGACACCTCTCTTTTTGCAATGGGGGCTGTTCATTCTGCTTCTGGGTTAGAGTGCCCATGTTTCTTTTCTTCCATTTCTTTCCAAATTTTTTCCTCTGATTACGTCTACTATGCAATCAAGCATCTTAGCACCAACAAAAATAAGTCAGTCCTCATCCTACTACCCCAAGAAAATGATGACTAAGATCTTAGCACATTTCTTTCTAGCTTTTGGGGGGGCATTTAAAATATTATTGAGGTCTCCATATATATGTCTATATCTAGTACTTGCAGAATCATTATTTCTATTTTTATTGCAGAAATAATGCATATTAGATTGTAGAAAATTTGGAGAATGTAGAGGGAGAAGCACAGGATGAAAAGTAAAAATTCTACCATTATTCCTTCATCCAGAATTAATCACTCTGGCTGCTTGCATGTTTTCATGGCCAGTCTTTTGTTTTCCTCATGGGTGTATACATTATTCCTCACCACAAATTGGAATCATGCATATATAGATGTGCTTTTCCCCCCTTTTTCCTTAAAAATATCCCATAAATATTGTGTCGTAATACAGTTTTTCTCTGGGACATGATCTTTAAAAAATAATTTACTGAGGTGAAATTGATGCAATATAAAGTGGACTGTTTTAAAGTAAACAATTCAGTGGCATTTAGCACAATGACAGTGTTGTACAACCAACCTCCATTTCTGTCTGGTTCCAAAACGGTCTCATTCCTGTAAAGCAAAAACCCTTATCTGTTAAGCAGTTTCTCCCCATGTCTCTGGCGACCAACCAATCTGCATCCTGCCTCTATAGATGTATCTGTTCTGGATATTTCCTATAGATGGAATCATACATGAGACATGACTTTTAATGCTGTATAAAATGCTTTTTACTGATCTATGTGAACAGGCTGTGAGTCTTTTTCTTTTCTTTTTTTTTGAGTTGGGGTCTCACTCTGTTGCCTAGACTGGAGAGCAGTGGCACGTTCATGGCCACTCCAGCATCAACCCACTGGGCTCAGGCGATCTTCCACCTCAGCCTTCCAAATAGCTGGGACTACAGGTGCGTGCCACCACTCCCAGATAATTTTTTTTTCATTTATTGTAGAGATGAGGTCTCACCAAGTTGCTCAGGCTGGTCTTGAACCCTGGGCTCAGGCAGTCTTCTCACCTCAGTCTCCCCGAGTGCAGGGATTATTGATGTGAGCCACTGTACCCGGCCTGTTTCCAGTTTTTTAATGCCGTAAGTAATAATTCATTCAAATTGTGCCTAAACCTTTTTGTATTTTAGATTAGCAAGAACATGTATTCTTGAATATCCCCATGTGATTTAGTTTGAAAGTGATTGTGGAGTAAACTTTTTTATTTTTTTATTTTTG
Source organism: Carlito syrichta (assembly GCF_000164805.1). NCBI lineage: Eukaryota > Metazoa > Chordata > Mammalia > Primates > Tarsiidae > Carlito > Carlito syrichta. Next base: position 627,750 of record NW_007253572.1, on the reverse strand, counting down.
TTGCCTTGAATGAAATACTCTTGCCACTAACCTTTGGACATCCTGTTACTTTTTGAGAGTCTTATCTCATCCATCAAAGCAATTCTTTAGCTAGGGTGACTAATGCTGCCAAAAGCCAGGGGAAGGTGATAATGCCTCATATTACACAAAGGTAGGTAGTACTTAACCTAGCACTTCTCATTGGGATTGTATGGGCAGTCTTCACTGCATCTGTTCTTCAAAGGAAGCATACCTTTTGCAGAGACTGGTTAAACTGCTTTAGGTTGAATTGATAGGGCTGGCCAGAGCTTGTGGAACATGGTAGTTGCCAGAGACCTCAGGTCAATGTAATTTGCTGCTTCCTGTCCCTCTCATCCAGGTGCAGCAAGCACCAGAGTAAAGCGGGCTGAGATGCCTTGTGTAGACAGATTATGGATTAGGGCCCAGCAAGAGTAGGCTTTAGACTTCCCGCAAAATCCATGACAGACAGGGTTTCCCTGGCACAGACCTGGATTAGGTATAATTAAAATACGAGCTGTCTTTAAATCTTTAAATCTTACTGTGGCATTGTGAGCGTGGGATTACTGAGGGGTCGTCGGCTGGTTCTGTAAATCAGTAGAGAGAGTCACAGAACCAGCGGATGGGAAGGAGGTTGAATTGAGAGTCTCATCTTTGCTGTGCTGTGTGACTTTGGGCAAGGTAGGTCTCCCCTCTTGAGATCAGCTGGTCCACACTCTAGTGGATGTGAACTCGCCCTGGGGGATTACTGCCCCTTTCAAAATTGCACTTGCTAAGCCATCTTTGTTGCGCTTCCCTCCAAGCCTAGCACAGTGCCTGGGACAGAGTGAATATTCAACATGCACATATGGCTAGGTACAGGGGTGCCTGTGGTTCCAGCTATTGGGGAGGCTGATGCAGGAGCATCCTTTGAGCTCAGGAGTTCAAATCCAGCCTGGGCAACATAGTGAGACCCCATTTGTATAACAAAACAAAACAAAACCCAAAACATGCTCACTGTGTGTGCTCACATACATACTCCTCTGAGCTGCTCTGTTATGGCAATAGAATATGCCTGTTTTGCTTGGTCTCTGTGGACAGTGTCCAAAAAGAACATATGCCTACAAACTAGATCATTATAGTCCCTTAACACCTCTGCTTTTTTTTTTTTAAAGACTGAATTTTGCTGTGCTGCCCAATTCAAGGCTAACCTTGAATGCCTAGGTTCCAACGATCCTCCTGTCTCAGGGTCCCAAGTAGCTGGGATTACAGACGCATACCCTGCTTTTTAAGTGGCTGTGTGTGGTCTCTAAAATTTCTCCTTTTCTAGATAACTGGGTCTTTAACCATCTTCTAGTCTTTTTTTTTTTGAGTTGGAGTCTCACTCTGTCACCCAGACTGGAGTGCAGTGGCCGCTCCGAGCCACCGCAGCCTCGACCTGCTGGGCTCCGGCGATCCTTCCACCTCAGCCTTCCAAGTAGCCGGAACTACAGGCGCGCACTACCACGCCCAGCTAGTTTTTGATTTTTATTGTAGAGACGAGGCCTCGCCAAGTTGCCCGGGTGGGTCTCGAATCCCGGGGCTCAGGCAATCCACTTGCCTCAGCCTCCCAAAGTGCTGGAATTACAGGCTGAGCCACCAAGCCCGGCCTTCTAGTCATTTTCAAACCCTTCTATGGTTTTGCTAAACCTGCCTTAATTTAAAATCCTATTCTTAGTTGGGCGTAGTGACTCACGCCTGTAATCCTAGCCCTTTGGGAGGCCAATGTGAAAGGATTGCCTGAGTCCAGGGTTTGAAGACCAGCTTGGACAATTTGGTGAGATCTTGTCTCTACAATAAATCAAAAAATTAGTCAGATGTGGTGGTGCGCATTTGTGGTTCCAGCTACTTGGAAGGCTGAGGTGGAAGGATCACTTGAGCCTAGGAGGTCAAGGCTGCAGTGGCTGTGAGCGTGTCACTGCACTCTAGCCTGAGCAACACAGTGAGACATCTACTTTAAAAAAAAAACAACAACCTCTCCCCATTCTAGAGCTTTCTGGAGGTAGTCTTTACTGTCCTTCCATTATGGGCTACGGCCTCACGTTTGGCACGGCCTAGTGGAAAACAAACTTAGAACTCCATCTAGGTCAGTACTTTTCCTTAAGCTTCATTTTTTTTTTTTTTTGAGTCAGAGTTTCACTACTGTTGCCCGGGCTGCAGTGCAGTGGCACGCTCATGGTCACCACAGCCTCGACCTGCTGGGCTCAGGCAATCCTTCTGCCTCAGCCTTCCAAGTAGCTGGAACTACAGGCATGCGCCACCACGCCTGGCAAATTAAAAAAAAAAATTTATTGTAGG
>NW_007253572.1:579347-625360 GCF_000164805.1 Carlito syrichta | reverse complement strand
GCCCAGCAGGTTGAGGCTGCGGTGGCCGGGAGCGTGCCACTGCACTCCAGTCTGGACGACAGAGTGAGACTCCAACTCAAACAAACAAACAAACAAACAAAAGAATATACATTATCTTCTCTATTGCTCTGAAGGCAACTGACTTATTTGATTAATCCAGATAGGAACTGAACCTCTATCGGGTGCCAGGCACTATACTAGATGCTGGGGAATCAAAAATGAGTGAGTCATGGTCTCTCAAGATGCCCCAGTTCAATGGCACAAGCAGATACCTAAACAACCACAAGACAGCAAGTGTTCTCATGAGTGTTTGTATAGAATGCTATAGGGGCACAGATGGGGCATTCCTTGGGGCACAGAAAAGGGAATGCCCAAGGGGATGCAATACTTGAACTGGACCTTGAAGGATGAGTAGTACATTGCCATATGGTTGGGTAGCGGAGGAGTACTCCAGAAAAAATGCATTCATTCATTCATTCAGCAAGTCCACCCTATTAGCCTGCACAGCCTAGAGCCTACGGCTCATTAGGAGTTTAGATTTTCTTCTTTGTGCTCTCCAGCATGCTAGCATAGGGCTTTGTACTCAACAGTTGTTTGGGAAATACTGAATAAATACAAAATTCTTCTGATAAACAGGGATTAAAAATCACTCTGACAATTGCAGGAACTGTTTTAAATGGACCGGTGGATATGAAAATAAGGCATGGGACAGCTGGAAGGTGTGGAGTTAGTATTTAACTTTCTTGTTAGTTGTTTTATTTTGTTGTCTTCCAAGACATTTATTTAAAGGATCCCTGTGACCTTCCTAAAAACTATGGCTTCCTGTATTATTAGTTCTTTATTCTGACTCTGATAGTGCTGGATAAGAGAACATTGATGGTGATGTTTTCCTTTTTTTGAGTTGCAGGCTTACTCTGTTGCCTAGGCTGGAGTGCAGTGGCATGCTCACAAGCCACTGTAGCCTCAACCCTCTGGGCTCAGGTGATTCTTCTGCCTCATCCTAAAAAATAGCTGGAACTACAGGAGCCTGCCACCATCGCCCGGCTAATTTTTTTGATTTATTATAGAGGTGAGGTTTCACTAAGTTGTCAAGGCTGGTCTCGAGCCCCTGTTCTCAGGCCATCCTCTTACCTCAGCCTCCCAAAGTGCTGGAATTACAGGCTTGAGCCACCGCGCCCGGCTGACGTTTTCTTTTTATTTAATGATTTTTAAAAATTGCTTAACAAAGTATACAAGACCCTGCACATCCCTCTTCACATGTGGGACGTCCTCTGAATTAGTGATAAGTTTGGTTCTGATCCAGTGACGTCCTTAAATTCTTGACTTCCCAACTCATTTTAACTTCCTGTAAGTCTGGGGGGTCAGTTTCTGGTCTTTATATGAGTTCCTGTTTGGTGAGTCAACTTTCTAATCATGATAAAGGCCAAATTATTATTTTATGAACCTGGTACAATTTGTCACATTCCCGTCTTACCAGTTTCTTGAGGGGGAGGGGAAAGAAACACATAGGCACCCTCTAAATCTGCTTTGCATTTTCCTGCGCAGTAAAGAATGGACTTTTCATTTGTTTGAATAGAAAAATAAACACAAACTGGAAAAACTTTGTCCTTTCTGGTCAATCAGGTAAACGTGTCTTTAGCTTAAGTTATGCCCTTAAATACAATCTTTATTCAAACATTAAAAATTTATTAGTGCCAGGCTTGGTGTCTCAGCCTGTAATCCCAGCACTTTGGGAGGGCGAGGTGAGTGAATTGCCTCAGCCCGACGGTTCGAGACAGGCCTGAGCAACTTGGCAAGACCTCGTCTCTACAACAAATCAAAAAATTAGCCAGGCGTGGTAGCACATGTCTGTAATTCCGGCTATTTGGAAGGCTGAGGCGGAGGGATTGCCAGAGCCCAGTAGGCTGACGCTGGGATGGCCGTGAGTGTGCCACTGCACTCCAGTTTGGGCGACAGAGTGAGACTCCAACTCAAAAAAAAAAGTATTAGTAAAGTGCTCTGTTATAAGCTTTGTAAGTTCTTTTGTCTGTGTCAGAGCAAAAATATATACAGCATAAAATAAAATCCATATATCAAACGTGAGCCAGAGTCTTAGGTTTATTACTGTTTGGAAAAGCGCTGGTCCTCGCCATTTGGTCTAGCTTACTTAATCTTTAAATTAGGATAGTGTGTGTAATTGTTCTTATTTGTTCTTTTTTTTTTTTTGGTACAAAATCTTAGGAACTTAAGTCTTATATAGTCATTTGAACACTCACAAAATAACTTTCCTATACTATTCTTTGGCTTCTTCATACTCGCTTATTTTTTTATTTTTATTTTTATTTTTTGAGTTAGAATCTCACTCTGTCGTCCAGGCTGGAGTACAGTGGTACGCTCATGGCCACCGCAGCCTCAACCTGCTGGGCTTAGGCTATCCTTCCGCCTCAACCTTCCAAGTAACTGGAACTACAGAGGCACGCCACCACGCCTGGCTAAATTTTTTTTTTTTTGAGTTGGAGTCTCACTCTGTCACCCAGACTGGAGTGCAGTGGCCACCGCTCCCGGCCACCGCAGCCTCGACCTGCTGGGCTCCGGCGATCCTTCCGCCTCAGCCTTCCAAGTAGCTGGAACTACAGGCAGGCGCTACCACGCCCAGCTGATTTTTTGATTTATTGTAGAGATGAGGTCTCGCCTGCCCAGGCGGGTCTCGAACCCGCGGGCTCAGGCAATTCACTCACCTCAGCCTCCCAAAGGCGCGGGATTACAGGCTGAGCCACCAAGCCCGGCTTGCCTGGCTAATTTTTGTGATTTATTGTAGAGACGAGGTCTCACCAAGTTGCCTAGACTGGTCTTGAACGCCCGGGCTTAGGCAATCCTCTCACCTTGGCCTCCCAAATTGCTGGGATTACAGACTGAGCCACCACGCCCGGTCCATACTCATTTATTCCTATGTTCGTTTAGTTAATCAACCATCACATGGCATTTCACTGGTTACTGTGAGGAAGACCGGGGTTTAAGACTGGGTCATGAGGAAGGATGATGCAGTGAGAACTGACAGGATCATTGCCATCCCTTCATGTTTGTTGCTTACTCTGCCTAGAGCATCCTTTCTGTATCCCTTCCTATGCATCTGACAACTTAATCTCTCACCTTCAAGCCATCACTCAAACCTCACTTCCCCTGTGAAGCTTTCTCTGACTTCCCTGTGTCTTTCAGGGCAATGGTTCCGCAACCTAGGGCTGACCCCTTGGTGTGGAACCTCAGAATTGTTGCAGTGAATCAGCAAATTCCCATAGACACTCTCTGCTGAATAAACTGAATAAACAATGTATTGTTTGTCAAAAATTACTGCTCTCTAATGTAGGTAGGTATATTTTTTTCCCTTGTGGGGAAAAAAACCCTGTTTAAATTTAGTTGGTTTGTGAAAAAGCCTTATTGAATACATAGAGGTTCTTTGACTTTTTGTGTTTTTAAAGCCAAGAAATACTAAAAGTATAACTACAGTTTGGATATCCCTAATCTGAAAATCCAAAATTCAAAATGCTCTGAAATCTGAAACTTTCTGAGGGCTGACATGACACTCAAAGGAAATGTTCATTGGAGCATTTTGGATTTCAGATTTTTGGGTTAGGTATGCTTAATTGGTATGTATTCTGAAAAGATTCTAAAATCTGAAAAAAAAACCAACCCCAAATGTGAAACACTTCTGGTCCCAAGCATTTCAGATAAAAGATACTCCACTTGCCTTATGATCAAAGTCTGGGAATTTTTTAGAGTTAAAAATGACTATTAACTGTGTATTAGTTGGGGTTATGTTTAGCTGCAAATGATAGAAAACCTGACATAATGATGACTTAAACAAATTTATTTCTCTTTCATGTTAAAGTCTGGAGGTAGGCTAGGCTCGGTGGCTCAGCCTGTAATCCCAGCACTTTGGGAGGCCGAGGTGAATGGATTGCCTGAGCCTGTGGATTCAAGACCAGCCCAGGCAACTTGGTGAGACCTCATCTCTAGAATACATCAAAAATTAGCCAGGCGTGGTAGCACATGCCTGTAATTCCAGCTGCTTGGAAGACTGAGGCAGAAGATTGCCAGAGCCCAGCAGGTCAACGCTGGGTTGACCATGAGCGTGCCACTGTCCTCTAGCCTGGGCGACCGAGTGAGACTCCAACTCAGAAAAACAAAGCAAAACAAAAAGTCTAGAGGTAGTCATTCTACAGCCCTTAGGCTGACCTCACAAAGTCTTTTGGGCCTCGGGCACTCTGTGTTCTACCGCTCTGCTCTCCTTAGTACATGGCTTTCATCTCAGTGCTCAAGATAACTGCATGAGTTCCAGCCATCACATCTGTGTTTCAGGCAACAGTAGATAGGATCACCTCCCTTTTCCTTCTTGTTTCCTTAACATACACAGGTACCCCTTTGGAAATACTTCCCAGAAGTCCTGTGTGGTCCTTCCACTTCTATTCATCAGAACTTATTCACATGGCCACTCATAGTTGCAGAGAAATGTTGTCTTTATTCTGGATTACAGTGTGCCCACCTGACATTCAGTGGTTCCCTTGCAGAGGAGGAAGAGATGCTCTGATCTTGGGGGAAGAGCATGGCTGGGCCCAATGGATGTAGTGTGTTAGCACTCAGTGGCATCGAAGGCTGGTCAAGATCACAGTTCAGGTGCTGTGTGACAACTCACAGGTTCCTTCCCCAACTGGACTTTAGTTTCCTCTGAATTCATACTTGCCTTGTCTCATAAGGATGGGAATTGAAGGTAAATGGAGGCACAAAGATGCTAGTAATTAGATATGGTTGTGTATTAGGAATACGCCTTTATCAAGCACACTGTCGTCCAACATGCTTGTCCTTCTGAGCTCAGCTTTATCCTTCCTCTCTTTAAAATCTGCAGCTGAGCCGGGCTCGGTGGCTCAGCCTGTAATCCCGCACCTTTGGGAGGCTGAGTTGAGTGGATTACCTGAGCCCGCGGGTTCGAGACCCGCCTGTGCAGCGAGACCTCATCTCTACAATAAATAAAAAAATCAGCCGGGTGTGGTAGCGTGCGCCTGTAGTTCCGGCTACTTGGAAGGCTGAGGCGGAAGGATCGCCGGAGCCCGGAAGGTCGAGGCTGCGGTGACCGGAAGTGGCCACTGCACTCCAGTCTGGGTGACAGAGTGAGACTCCAACTAAAAAAAATAAATAAATAATAAAAATCTGCAGCCGTGGACCGGCTCTTCTAAGAAGCATTCCCTAATTAAAACGGACCATTTACTAACTCAGAAATGTCTTTAACCTTCTCCTTTCCTATATGGGTTTGTATTGCTTCTAAATTTTGAGATTTTCCTTGACACAGCTTACGTAGAAGATGGCATGACCCAGTGGGTAGGATTCTAGGTCTCAGAGCGAGATCGCCTGACTTTGTGTCTGAGTTCTGTTACTTTGGGCCTCTATTTCTGCATTTATACATCAGGACTAATAAAATTATCTCCTAGCAAGGCTCGGTGGCTCAGTCTATAATCCCGCGCTTTGGGAGACTGAGGTGAGTGGATTGCCTGAGCCCGCAGGTTCGAGGCCCACTTGGGCAAGTTGAGACCTCATCTCTACAATAAATCAAAAAATTAGCCGGGTGTGGTAGCACGCGCCTGTAGTTCTAGCTACTTGGAAGGCTGAGGTGGAAGGATAGCCTAAGCCCAGCAGGTCGAGGCTGCGGTGGCCGGGAGCGGCCACTGCACGCCAGTCTGGGTGACAGAGTGAGACTCCAACTCAAAAAAAAAAAAAAGTATCTCCTAAGATAAGATTAAGTGAGACAATTCAAGTAAATCACTTAACCTGGAGCCCGATGCATGGTAAGCGTTCAGTAAAATACTCCATTATTGAGATTGTCTAGGCCGGGCAAGGTGGCTCACACCTGCAATCTAGCACTTTGGGAGGCCAAGGTGAGATGATTGCCTGAGCCCACAGGTTCGAGACTAGCCTGGGCAACTTGGCGAAACCACATCTCTACAATAAATCAAGAAAAATTAGCTGTGTGTGGTAGCACATGCCTGTAGTTCCAGCTACTTGGAAGGCTGAGGCGGAAGGATCGTGGGAGCCCAGCAGGTTGAGGCTGTGGTAGCCGTGAGCGTACCACTGCTCTCCAGCCTGGGCAACAAAGTGAGACTCTGACTCAAAAAAAAAAAGGTTGTCCTCAGCATTTTCATCATCATGCCGCCCCTCTCAGACGGCACATGCCTGGTGGAGGTCATTCTCGGCCATTCCTCTTCATGCAACAGACAACAACTGAACACCTTTCCCATGCTGAATGGGGGAGTCTGAACAGCCCAGCTTCCTGTTCCTGTATTCCACTTTCTGGCTGTGTCACCTTGGGTGAGACACATAGCACTTCTAATCTCCAGTGACTTTTGTCTTTGCAATATGGAGGATGATTTACTTCATACAATTGAAAGATGAAGTGAGATACTACAGATAAATTTTTAGCATCAGTTCATAGCAAATACTCAGTAAATGGTATTTAAACTAATGTAAGGCCAGGCGCAGTGCCTCATCTCTGTGATCCTGGCACTTTGGGAGGCTGAGGTAGGAGAATTGCTTGAGCCCAGGAGTTTGAGACCATCCTAGGCAACATAACGAGGCCTCATCGCTACAAAAATAAAAAAATAAATTAGCTGGGCATAGTGGTACGTTCCTGTAGTCCCAGCTGCTGGGGAGGCTGAGGTGGGAGGATTGCTTGAGCCCAGGAGGCTGGGAGGTCGAGGTTGCAGTGAGCTGGTTTCATTCTATTGCACTGTAGTCCAGGTGACAGAGTGAGACCCTGTCTCCAAAAATAAAATTATAAAAAGATGTTGGGGATATACATGAGACTGGTTCCTCGCCCCCCAGGAGCTAACAGTTTTGAGGGGGAGCCAGGCATACAATGGGTGATGTCTACACAGTGTGCTGAGTGCCTAGGTAGGAGGATTCTTTGAGTATTGTGAGAACGCAGAGGAAGGAGTAGTTGAGGCCACGTGAGTGGGGAGCCAGAAGGGAGAAAATGTTTGCCCTAGGGCTTAAAGGCCTGGGAGTTAGGCAGGGGTATCTGAGTTTGGAAAGGTGTTTGGAACACGCTGTTCCATGCTGAGTAGCTGTGTGTGCATTGGCTTGGAGGTGGGGACGGCCAGGCTAAGGGAACATGGCTTGAGGATAGTTGTGTGGCACCGAGAGACCTGTGGGGCAAGATGGCAGGTCAGTACTTGAGCACTAGATTGTGAAGGACCTTGGACAAGAGTTGGAACTCTAGTCTACATCCAGAAGGGATTTTCTTTTTTTTCAGTCAGGGTCTCACTCTGACGCACAGGCTGGAGTTCAGTGTTATGGTCACAGCTCACTACAGCCTCGACCTCCTGGGCTCAGGTGATCCTTCCACCTCAGCCGCTCGAGTAGCTGGGACTACGGGTGTGCACCACCATGCCTGGCTAATTTTTTGTAGAGATGATGTCTCACTATGTTGCCCAGACTAGTCTTCAGCTCCTGGGCTCAAGCAATCATCCCGCCTCAGCCTCCTAAAGTGCTGGCATTACAGTAAGGTGTGAGCCACTGCGCTGGCTGGAATTTTCTTTTATGAAAAAAAAAATCTATTTGATCTTCCCAAAGGAGAAGAAAGGTGGCAAATCTCTCCTCTGCCACTGTGCATAGCTTCTTATCACTTTTTTTTTTTTTTTTTTTTTTGAGTTGGAGTCTCACTCTGTCACCCAGGCTGGAGTGCATGGCATGCTCCTGGCCACTGCAGCCTCGACCTGCTGGGCTTGAGCTATCCTTCTGTCTCAGCCTTCCAAGTAGCCAGAACTACAGGCACTACCACACCCAGCTAATTTTTTGATTTATTGTAAAGATGGGGTCTCACCATGTTGCCCAGGCTGGTCTCAAATCCATGGTCTCAAATCGCAGACAATCCTCTCTCCTCGGCCTCCCAAAGTGCTGGAATTATAGACTTGAGCCACCGCACCCGGCCCTTCTTACTACTTTCTTTCCATCTCCCCAGACTGTTAGGGAACAGCTTTGTGCCCAGGAAGAAGTGGATCCCCGAAAACTTCTCTGGATTGGGCGTCTCTTCTTGTCTTTGAAGGCTGCTCTGCCCTAATCTGAGATTTCATCTGTAATGATATAACAATGGTCATGTCCATATCTGCTGGTTCTGTTTTCGCACCTAACAGATTCTAGGGCGTGGTATGGAGCAAAGGATGAAACCCTTCGCCATTCCTAGGAAATCCTCAGCTCTCTGCCCTCCCTCCCCATTCCTCTCCCCACTCCCTCTCTTCTCTGGGGGCCCCTCTGCCTCCATTCACCATTTGTTGCGTGGTTTCACCCTCTACTCCCTGAGATCTGCTCGGCCTCCTCCTCACCAAGTCCAAAGGCCACTGTCAGGCCTAATTCCCCTCACCCTTTTATTTATTTTTTATTTTTTGGGGGTTGGAGTCTCACTCTGTCACCCAGACTGGAGTGCAATGGCTGCTCCCGGCCACCACAGCCTCAACCTGCTGGGCTCCGGCGATCCTTCTGCCTCAGCCTTCCAAGTAGCTGGAACTACAAGGCGCACGCTACCACGCCTGGCTAATTTTTGACTTGTTGTAGAGATGAGGGCTCGTCAAGTTGCCCAGGCGGGTCTTGAACCCGCGGGCTCAGTCAATCCCCTCACCTCGGCCTCCCAAAGTGCTGGGATTACAGCCTGAGCCACCGAGCCCGGCCACCCCCTCACCCTTTTAGAGTTTGACTTTGTTGATCAGTTTCTCTTTCTCAGAACCTCATCGTGGCTGGTTCTGGTTATGTTGTCTCTAATTTGGTTTCTCACCCTTCTCTGATTTGCCCTGGCTCATGACCTCTGTACTCTGACAACATTTACTACTTTCTGTCTTGTACCTGGGTTTACTTTGGTGATCTATATCCATGTCTTAACTCCTGTTCTTGGCAGACTCTCAGGGCAGTTCCAGTTCCCTTTTTTTTTCTTTTCTTTTTTTTTTTGAGTCATGGTCTCACTCGTTGCTCAGGCTGGAGTGCAGGACTCAGTCACAACTCACTGCAGTCTTGACTTCCTGGGCTCAGGTGATCCTTCCACCTCAGCCTCCCAAGTATCTGGAACTACAGGTGTGTGCCACCATGCCCAGGTAATTTTTTGGTTGTTTTTTTTTTAGAGAGGAGGTCTTGCTATGTTGCCCAGGCTAGATGATCCAATTCCTGATTCTCCTGTTTACTCCTCATATTCCTAGGATAGACATGCAGTGAGCAGACAGACATTGGAAAGAATGAATGAATGAGCAAGCAGTTTTGGGGATCGGTTGTAAGTTAACTGCTTCACAGTGTTTCTCTAAGTGACCCACAGACCGTGCATCAGATTCAAGTGTGTGTAGTAGGTGCTTGTTAAAAATGCAGGTTTCAGGACCCTCTCCAGATTTGCCGAACCTGAGTTTCTGGGGGTCTGCGTTTTTAATGGTCGTATTCTCACCCCCATCCCCACAATACACCAGCCATATACCTGCATTTCAGCAGGATCCCTCTCCACCCCTTCCTGGCTGCAGGGGAGATGGGTCTTAGTTGGAAGGTGTGGCTTCTGTGTGTGGTGAATGGGGGGAACGCAGAGGAGGCAGGGGCAGGGGTTCCCACTGAAATTCACAGATGGCGCTTGCCAAATGGCAATGGGGACAGGGTACGGAGTGCGGGAGCTGGGTGGCTTTCCGGGAGGAGGAACAAACACGAGCAGGACTTGGAGGTGAGACACCCAAAGCGTGGGAGTGACAAGGGGTCGGGACTGGCTGGATGGATAGAATGAGGCGAAGTGGCAGCAGAAGCTCAGAGTGGAAATGACTCGAATGCCACGCTGAGGCTGGTGATGTCCTGCCCTGAGGATGAGGTAGAGGAGGCTAGAGTGGCATCTTTCGACCTGCCACCTGCAGGACTGTTCTTCCAGGTCGAAGATGAGCTGGCGAGTGGGGAAGGGTTTCACAGAGGGGACTGTGGGGGTCCTGGAGTCCGTGGTCTTGTCCTCTAAAGTCCTTCCATCCATGCTGGATGCAGGAAAGTATCCTGCTTCATGCTTCTGTGCTTTCTGTCTTCTCCAGCTGCTGTCAACTTGCTGTAGAGGCTGGGGGTGTCTGTGTGTATGTGTGTCCCTTCTTCACCCTGCCTCATGGCTCCCCCAGCTGTGTGTGTGTGTGCATGCATGCCCGTGTGTGGGGTGTGAGTACATGTGCGTGTGCATTTATGTGTGAATATGTGTATTTGTATGTCGATACTGCCTTGTCCATCCTTCCTTGTTTCTCATTGTCACTATTGCTGTCACTTTCCTGCTGTGAGGGAAGGGGAGGGCAAGGCAATGGAGGACATTCTGGAACCTTCAGGGGTGTGTGTGTGTGTGTGTGTATTATAATTGTATATAAATTATATATATTTATTTATTTGGGTCAGAGTCTCACTCTGTAGCTCAGGCTGAAGTACAGGGGCACACTCACGGCCACCGCAGCCTCGACCTGCTGGGCTCCGGCGATCCTTCTGCCTCAGCCTTCCAAGTAGCTGGAACTAGAGGCGTGTACTACCACGCCCGGCTAGTTTTTGATTTATTGTAGAGATGAGGTCTCACCAAGTTCCCCAGGCTAGGCTCAAACCCGTGGGCTCAAGCAATCCTCTGACCTCAGCCTCCCAAAGTGCTGGGTTTATAGGCATGAGCCACCAAACCCAGCCAATTGTATACATTTATTGTGTATAGTACCATGTGTTGATATATGTATATGTTGTCGAATGACTACATCAATGATTTAACGCATGTAATATCTCAGGTTTTTTTGTGGTGAGAATGCTTAAAATCTCAGCAGATTTCAAGTATATGAGACATTGTTATTCACTGTAGTCACCATGATGTACAGTAGATTTCTTGAACTTATTCCTCCTATCTAAATGAAATTTTGTGTCCTTTGATTAATTTTTCCTAGCCCCTCCATTCACCCCAGCCTGTGGTATTCACTAGTCTACTCTCTGTGTCTATGAGTTCAACTTTTTCACAACTCCATGTGTAAATGAGATCATGTGGTAATTGTCTTTCTGTGCCTGGCTTATTTCACTTTACATAATGTCCCCCAGATTCATTCATGTTGTTGCAAATGGCAGGACTTCCTTCCCCCCTCGCCCTACCCCCTTCTCCCCTCCCCTCCCCGCCCCATTGGAGTCTCACTCTGTCGCAGTGAGTGCAGTGGCATGCTCACCGCTACTGCAGCCTCAACCAGCTGGGCTCAGGCGATCCTTCCACCTCAGCCTTCCAAGTAGCTGGAACCACAGGTGCACGCCACCATGCCTGGCTAATCTTTTTTTTTTTTTGGCTTATTGTAGAGACCAGGTTTCACCAAGTTTGCCCAGGCTGATCTTGAACCCCTGGGCTCAGGTAGTACTCTCACCTCCGCCTTCCAAAGTGCTGGGATTACAGGCATGAGTCACCACGCCCAGCTGGTTTCTTTCTTCTTTAAAGCCTGACTAGTTTTCCATGGTGTATATATCCCACATTTTCTTTATCCATTCATCCGTTAATGGACACTTAGGTTGACTCCCTGCCTTGGCTATTGTGAATGATGCTGCATGAGCACTGGACTGCAGGCATCTCTTCGACACACTGACTTCCTTTCTTTTGGATGTATGCCCAGTGGTAGGATTGCTGGATCCTATGGTAGTTCTTTTGGTTGAGGCACCTTTGTAGCATTTTCCACAATGACTGAACTAACTGGCATTCCCACCAACAGTGTAGGAGGGCTCCCTTTTCTCCACATCCTCTCCAACCCTTGTTCTCTTAACAGGTGTGAGGTGATTCCTTCAGGTGTGATTTTTACAAGCCACCGATTGAGAAAATAGTAGAACAGTCAGTTGGTCACCAAAAGTGCTTCAAAATGCTTCCCCTGCCCCCAGGTCCTGTGGGGCTGAGGCCTCTGTATTCTTTGCAAGCTCAGGGGTATGCAGATGTGGCTGCATTTGGGAACCCGCATCCTAGGTGACCAATCACTTTACCCTTTCACCCAGGGTCTGCAGATTCCCAAGTTGGAATGAGGGTTTTTAAACTTGGAAATGGCCCCTTCTTCTTGCTCTTTGATCAGTGGAGAGGAAAATACCTTCCAGGGCAGAACTGTGGCTGGAGGGGGGCGGTGTGCTTCCCCATCCTCTGTGTTGGGGGTGTGTGTGTTGCCAGAGCTGGAGTCTCACAGAGCCTAACAGAAGGCTCGTTAAGACCCACAGCAAGCCGAGGCCTGCCAGTAATGAGGACTTTTATGCTGTTTTCTACAGAAATTTCGCTTCAAAACCTGGAGCCTTCAAGTATTCTGATTTGCCATTCTAATTAGGCACTGAAATGGGGCTTTGTGGGCAGGTTTGTGGCATCCTCCGTGCATACTGATGCTGTGAACCTCTTGGGAGATACTCAAAGTGAAATCCTTTGAACACATCAAAACAGCACAAACAAGCCAAAAGCCCTGTGATTCCCAAATCCTAAGAATATTCTGTGTCCTTTCAGATTTCTGCCCGCCCTTTAGGGTTGATAGAATTCTGCCTGGTGATATGAAGTGGGGTGGGGGGGGATTCATACTTTCAGGGCGAGGCCTTGGATCGGGGGCTCTGTGGGTGGGGTGTCCGGTCGTCTCTAGGGCTGGTTGCCTGGTGGCTAGATTGCTTGGGAGGAGGCACTGGGAGAAAGCCCAAGAAGAGCTCTACTAACTGGACATGGGCTGGCATGGGGGTCCCCTTCCCTGGCCAGTGTTGCCCACCTCGAGGTCTCCAACCAGGTAGAAGAACCAGAGAGCTAGAAGTAGAAGCACCCAGATGGGGAGCGAACATGGGTGGCGCACAGAAGGTTCCTGCTGCCCCCGTGAGGAGAAGTTGGGAAAGTGAGGAAGAAACCACAGTGAAGGGAAACGGCGGGCGTCTGTGGCTCCGGCGCCAGAAGGCTGGGATTTCGAGGCTGGGAATGTGTTCTCCCTTAAAAACAAAGCAAAGAGCCCCAGTTGCCTAAGTAGAGGGCAGAGCAGCAATGTCTGCGAGGCCAGATAGTGAAAGTACGAGGCTTTTTGCAGGACTTGAGTTTCTGATCAGGTTGTCCTGGGCCCATGCTCCAGCCCTCTCTTGGGTCCAGGTCCCTGATGCCTTTGAAACGGTCCTTAATGTAGCCATGGCTGCCTTCTAGCATTATACCTCTTTTCCTTCAGACCTGCTAACTGTGGGACCTTCCTCCTCCCCTCCCCCATGTCCCCTGTACCCCCTCACCTCCTGGATCAGATATTCCTAGATCAAAGTTTATATCCTGTCCCCTACTTAGAGACCTTAGGGAGTATCTGTTTACCTAGATGATAAAATCCCATGATATAGACCTCCCTCTCTGCCTGTAAGCTAGTATCCTCCCTCCCTCCCTCCCTCCCTCCTTTCCTTCCTTCCTTCCTTCCTTCCTTCCTTCCTTCCGTCCATTCCTCCCTCCCTTACCGAGCATTGTTGGGCTTTGTGAAGTTCCTGGGAACAGAGATGCGTGTGATAGAAAGAGGTACTCTCCTTAAGGGACTCTCAGTCAGCTGGGGAAGGCAGACAGCAGTTGATGGCAGAGCCGTGAGCTCACAGAGAAGGGACACCCGTGTAAGGGAGGGCGGGCTCTGTTAGTAGTAGTGTCCGAACCATAGTTTCCAAACACACTAGATGCTGGAAAGGTACCTAGTGGCTTTTAGGATTAGGAGGAATAATGAAAATGAAGTCTCTGCATAAAGTAGACCTACTTCAAATTAAGCTTGGTTAAAAATGTCAGCTCTTCTGAGCCTCAGAGTCCTTTTCTGTAGGTTGAGTAAGACACAGCCATAGGATTGTTGTTAAGGGTTAAGTGAGATCATGTGTATTTGTGGAACCTAGTAAGTGCTCAATCAATATTGGCTAGTATAAGTATTTCTATTTTTATTTTTGAGTAGGAGTCTCATTCTGCCACGCAGGCTGGAGGGCAGTGGCATTCTCCCGGCCACCACAGCCTCGCTCCGCCTCAGCCTTCCAAGTAGCTGGATCTATAAGCACATGCCACCATGCCTGGCTAATTTTTTGACTTATTATAGACTTGGGGTCTCACCAAGTTGCCCAAGCTGGTCTCGAATCCGTGGGGGCTAGTATAATTATTATCAAAGTCAGAGAAGACATCTTCTCCAAGACCCTTGGAGCAAAGTTACTGAAATCACAGAGAAAAACATCTTCAACAACATGCTCAGCATGAATCCAACAAGGGTTGGAAACCTATCTCTCTCTTGTCATTCCTCAGCGTCAGTGTAAGCAAAAGGAATGACATCAACAGTTCAGTTCAGTGAACAAAGGCTATTGGGTGGAGAGTCGTGCCTTGTTTTGTCAAGTGTAACTTTTTGCACATTGGATCTTTTTTTTTTTTTGAGTCGGAGTCTCACTCTGTTGCTCAGGCTGGGGTGCTGTGGCATGCTTATAGCCACCTCAGCCTCAACCTGCTGGGCTCAGGCGATCCTTCTGCCTCAGCCTTCCAAGTAGCTGGAACTACAGGCGTGTATCACCACACCCGGCTAATTTTTTGATTTATTGTACAGACAAGGTCTCACCAAGTCGCCCAGGCTGGTCTTGAACTCCTGGACTTGGGCAGTCCTCTCATCTTCGCCTTCCAAAGTGCTGAGATTATAGACGTGAGCCACCGTGCCCTATATTTTCAGTCTATATTTTCAGTAAGTGCCTGTAGGCAGTTTTGTTTTTGTGGCTCACTTTGGGAGCCCAAGACAGATCCCAGAACTCTAAGGCCAAGCCCTGGGTTAGTTTCTCCTGGCACCATATCTATCTAACTGGGTGATCTCCAGGTCACCAGGGCTCTTAGGGGTGGGTTTCTGAGGAGATGACGAATCTGAGTACCCATCTATGTGTGGTCTCTGTAAATGTATGGGATTATCAATATTCCTATTTATTTTAATAATCTCTTCTTTCCAGCCCTGCTCCCTCCCCCAATGACTTAATCAGAGTCGCTACAGCATAGTGTTTATCTCTTAAGCCGGCAGTTGATTTGCCAGGATTTAATGCTGTAAAATAAGGAGTGGGAGCCTGTACTCTGGCTCCACAGCAAATTCTTGTTGTTAAAAAGCCTCTAGTTCTGAGCTGTCTGTGCACTTTCCTATGTAGGGTAGAGGGAGAGACTATGCAGGCATTTAAATTGGGACTTAAAAGTTTTAGGTCTGTGTTGTCTAAAAAGATAGTCACTAGCCACATGGGGCTGTCTGGATTGAGAGGGGCTATGAATGTGAAATACACTTTACATTCTAAAGACGTCATACAAAGGAAGAATGTAAAGTAAGTGAATGGTAATTTTTATGCTGATTACATGTTAAAAGTTATATTTTGGACATGTCGGGTTAAATAAAGTATATGAATTCCACTGACATTTTGGCTTTTAAAAATCTAGAAAGTTTAAAATTGCATATGTAGCTTGCTTTATATTTTATCAGACACTGCAACTTTAGTTTTTTTGTTTGTTTGTTTGTTTGCTTTTTGAATCAGGGTCTCATTCTTCTGCCCAGGCTGGAGTGCAGTGACATGATCACAGCTCACCGCAGCCTTGACGTGGGCACAGGTGATTCTTCCATCTCATCTTCTCGAGTAGCTGGGACTACAGGTGCATCCCACCATGCCTTGCTAATTTTTAAAAATATTTCCTAGAGATGAGGTCTTGCTATGTTGCCTAGGCTGGCCCAGGTGTGAGCCACCGCACCTGGCTTGCTGTATATTTTAAGTCAGCTTTGGGGGTTAGTCTAAAAAGTTTACAGGGTTTGCTCTGCTTGCAAATTCATAAGGTAAGTTTTACATTGGAAATGGACATCTAGAACAGTTATTCTGAATCATTTAACTCAACTTTGAGCATTAGCATTGTTGTTTATGATCACTACTGGTGGTTTTATTGAAGTGAGAATTTCATGAAATCTAATCTAAAAGGCATTTAGTGGTTTATCTACTATTTTAAAAGACAGTCTTCTAACATCTCTGGGAGGGGCAAGAAAATTGCCTAAGTGGAGAAATTGCTTTGCTTAGATTGAATTTTTATTGCAGCTCTGCAAAGCCCAGAAGACAGCCGTTTACAGTGGACACTGCAATTCATTTTTAAACTGTGGGTTTGAGGTCAAACTGCTGTGAAATAAATGCTGATGAAAGCACTGCTCACCCTCTTCCTTATCGTTTCTGGCCTTCCTCTGGTACTCTGTCTCGTCGCCCTCTTCTCCTGATGGTGTTTGGGATGACAGTGTGTGAAACCCAGCAGGCACTCGTGGGGTAAGGCTAAGACAGCAGACTGAAGTGAGTGCTGGTCACCGAGTTTCTGTAGAAATGGTGGCGTGCCTGGGAATTCAGAGCAGTTTCCAGTCTGGAAAGTGGTGATGCTAAAAGCCCTCATGGTGGGATTATGAGGAGCAGAGAAGAAACCAGAAAGCAGGATGTGGGGAGCACAGAAGCTCCTGTGAGCCTCCGGTCTTTCTCCTCAGATGCATTCTAAGGGAATAGATCTGTTTGGTATAGTTAACGAGGCACAATCTCTGAATTTGAATTCGAATTCCACCATCACTAGCTGTGTGACCTTGGGAAAGCCACTTTAGTGTTCTGTCAAAGGGGCACTCTAGAACCTGTTGTGAGGGTTGGTTGCACTAATACATGTAAGGTCTTTGTTCCCAGATACAGTAAACGCTCTGTAAATGTCAGATTCATTCAGTCAGCAGGATTTATTGAGTGCCTTCTGTGTGCCAGGAGCTGCACCAGGGCGCAGTGGAGAACAAAGTAGCAGCAATCCCCTCGAGAGAGAGGCCTCCAGTAGAGGAGTTCAAGGTGTGTTTATTACTTGAGATTATTCGTGTGTGAGCACTGCCTTAGGGGCCTTCACACACAGTGGTGCTTTATTTTATATATTAGCTTTTGACATACGAGTCTATTTTTTTAAAGGTTTTAAATACAGAACCTTGGATTTCATTCCTAGCTCACCTCCCCTTCACTCTGAGGCTTCACATCCTCATGTGTAAGAAAGCTTGTAGGCCAGGCGCCATGGCTCAGCCTTTAATCCCAGCGCTTTGGGAGGCCAAGTTAAGAGAATTGCCTGAGCCCGGGGGTTCGAGACCAACCTGGGTAACTTGGTGAGACCTCATCTCTACAATAAAAAAAATCACAAAAACTAGCCAGGTGTGGTGGTGTGCATCTGTAGTTCCAGCCAGTTGGAAGGCTGAGGTGGAAGGATCAATTGCCTCTCAGGTCGAGGCTGCGGTGGCCATGAGCCTGGGCTACAAAAGAGTGAGACTCCAACTCAAAAGAAAAGAAAGCTTGTAAATAACATCTTGCTCAAAGGAGAGTATGAGAATCAAATGCTGCATTAAATGAGATCATGCCTGTAAAGCTCTCATCGTATAACTGGCTCATAGGAAGTATTCTGTAAATGGAACTATTATTGCCACTGCTTCTAGTTCTAGAGGTTTCATGAGTCGGTGGTTCTAAATATTTCACCAGGCAGACGGATGGGGACATGGAATCAAATTCTCCTGTGGTGCCCCTCTCCGTGGACTAGGTTGCTCATGAGTCTTCTTTTTCAAAGAAAAACAGTAGAGATCCAGGCATTCAATAGAGTTGCCCAAGGATAGGTAATGAGTCCCTCATCACTGGGGGTGACCAAGCTGAATGACCAGTTGGCAGGGATGTTATAAACAGATGGGCCTTGGGCTTGTGTATTGCTTCCAGTGCTGAGATTATGAACTCTTTGTTTGAACCATCTGGGTGAGTCCACTCTAGGGTGGGTTACCCCATCATCAAAACACCCTGGGGTATCCATTTCTGAAGGGCAACTGGTGACCTCAAGAGTTTGCTGCCCCACCCAGCCACTCAGCCAGATGGGGTGGCTAACTTTGACATCACCTCTGATACTTCCTTTCTCCTGTGTGTAGTTATTTCTTGGAGGCAGGTGCTAGGGTTGAGTTGGAGAGGGGCGTGCCACTCCTTCTAAAGTTGCTTATCCAAAATGGAAGGCAGCTGGGGCTTGGCGTCACACTCACTCTTTTTTTTGAGTTGGAGTCTCACTCTTGTCGCCTAGGCTGGAGTGTAGCAGCATATTCATGGCCACCGCAGCCTCCACCTCCTGGACTTAGGCGATCCTTCCACCTCAGCCTTCCAAGTAACTGGAACTACAGACGCACGCCACTACATCCGGCTAGTTTTTGTGGTTTATTGTAGAGACGAGGTCTCACCAAGTTGCCCAGGCTGGTCTCGAACCCCTAGGCTCAGGCAATCCTCTCGCCTTCACCTTCCAAAGTGCTGGGATTACAGGCTTAGCCACCGCGCCTGGCCAACACTCACTCTTAAACTTCCTTCTCTGGGGGTGGAGTCGATGAAGTGACTAAAGGGCCGAGTGGCTGGTGGTGGAGCAGACTTGTGTCTGCAGCTCTAGGGAAGCCACAGCCAGCTTTTAATTCTGGGCACAGTTACTCCTTCCTTTTATTTGCTGTCTTGGACTTGCCTATAGAAAGTTAAAAAACAAAGGCACATCCGGGCATGGTGGCTCACATCTATAATCCCAGCACTTTGGGAGGCTGAGGCAGGAGAATCACTTGAGCTCTGGAGTTCAAGACCAGCTTAGGCAACGTGGCAGGAACTCATCCTTACAATAAGTAAAAAAAAAAATTAGCTGGCACACGCCCATAGTCCCAGCTCTTGGAAGACTGAGGCAGAAGGATTACCTGAGCTCAGGAGGTTGAGGCTTTGGTGAGCCATTACTATGCCACTGCACTCCAGCCTGGGCTACAGAGTGAGATTTCAACTCCAAAACAAAAAACAAAACAAAAGAGAGGAACTGTGTTTGCTGGATTCATTTGTCCTTTTTATTTTTTTGAGTTGGAGTCTCACTCTGTTGCTCAGGCTGGAGTGCATTGGCTGCTAGGAATGCTTAAGAGAAAGGAACCGTGTTTGCTGGATTCATTTGTCCTTTTTATTTTTTTGAGTTGGAGTCTCACTCTATTGCTCAGGCTGGGGTACATTGGCTGCGAGGCAGACCCACCACATGGGCTGTCTTCCTGGTGGCCCTTTCCTAACCCTTTTTGCCCCATGCCCCAGTGGCCCTGGCTTTGACTTGGCAAACCTAGACCGTTCTTGGAACTCCTGGGTTTCTGACTCACTTCCTGTGGTGATGTCAGAGTTCCATCAGATCTAAGCATCAGTGAAACGCAACTGGTCTTTTCTTCTTCTTTTCTTTCCTTCTTTCTTTTTTTTTTGAGTCAGAGTCTCACTCTCTCACCCAGGTTGGAGTGCAATGACGCAATAATGGCCACCAAGTAGCTGGAACTGCAGATGCACGCCACCACGCCTGGCTAATTTTTTGATTTATTATAGAGTCGCGGTCTCGCCAAGTTGCCCAGCTGGTCTCGAAACCCTGGGCTCAGGTAATTCTCTCGCTTTCATCTCCCAAAGTGTTGAGATTACAGGCGTGAGCCGCTGCACCTAGCCTGAAATGCAGCTGGTCTTTGTCACCTCCCCACCATCAGCTACCTCTGCCCAGCAGCTCAGGGGGAGTCCCAGGCCCCTTGATCCGCACGTCTTCTGTGCCAAGGCAGCCTTTCACCCCTGTAGTCTTTGCAACAAACCAGGAATCCTCAGGTTCATCATGGAAGGAAGGTCTGATGGGAGGAGGGGGAGGTTTGGGGGAGGGGGGAGTGTTGCCAAACTAGTTGGTCTGGGGGGACGTGAGAAAACAGGAAAATAGTGGCCTTGAAGGATCTGCCTTGTGAGTGACTTTTGGGCTGTATCTGTGTGGTTTTAGACCTGGAATGTGTGAATCCCCCACGTCGTGACTCCTAAACTTCAATCGTTCCAAATTTCAGGCTTTCCCGTCCCACCTTTGCATTTTTGCCAATAGGCATGAAGTATTTTTTTAAATTGATTCACTTTAAAAAAGGAACTAGATAAATGTATTAAAATGTGTCATATTGGCCGGGCTCAGTCAGCCTGTAATCTCAGCACTTTGGGAGGCCGAGGAGAGTGGATTGCCTGAGCCCACGGGTTCGAGACCTGCCCAGGCAACTCGGCAAGACCTCATCTCTACAATAAATTTTTAAAAAATTAGTCGGGTGTGGTAGCACGCGCCTGTAGTTCCAGCTACTTGGAAGGCGGAGGTGGAAGGATCGCCAGAGCCCTGCAGGTCGAGGCTGCGGTGGCCGAGAGTGGCCACTACACTCCAGTCTGGGCGACAGAGTGAGACTCCAGCTCAAAAACAAAAAGTGTCACATTATTTTAATTAACCTCCAGAGCTCTCATCTATATTATAGTGATGAGTAGTGTATTTCTTCAGATGTTCCTGCCACACTGCCATCTTGGGCACCCTTAGGCGTTTGCTCCCTCCTGAGGAAGATTCTGCCTAAGAAGTTCATAAATGTTCCTCTGGGAGGTCCTTGAGTCTTCAAGAATTTAAAATTGTGTTTTATGTGTCAAAAATTGTGTTTATGTATTTTTTCCTGGGGAAGGCAGTCCAAAGCTTTAATCTGACCAAGATGGCCAGGACCAAAAAGGATGAGGGCCATAGTTTGTGGTTCCTGGAATTTTGCCTGATTATTATTTGCAAAAATTCCATCTTCACAGGAAGAGGAACATAGTTTTCTACAAGAAATGAATGTTTTGTCCCTAAAACATCCTATTTTTTTTTAATGAGATACAGACAAACTGCAAATGGAGAAATGGCAATGGACTCTCCCACGTCTCTTCCTTATCTTTATCTGTTCTGTGTTCGACCTTCCAACGCATGAATGTCAACTCACCACAGGCGGACGGTGACTGTCTTCTGATCCAGAAATCATGATGTATGATCTGATGAAGATTTTTATGTGCATGCCTTGCCTTTCAAAGGCATAAAAGGAAAGTCTCAGTTATATGTTATTTAATGAATTATCTTTATTAAAAAGCAAAATTGCAAAAAAAAAAAGGACAATAACTTGGAATATCCAGAGTGTAAGTTCACTGTAAATATAGGTCAGTATATGTTTCAGAGAAAAAAAACTGAGTGGAAGGAAAGCTGCTCGTTAGGGCAGAAATATAACATGATCAAGTGACTCGGGGAAAAAAGCACCATGGTGCTAGGT
This sequence comes from Carlito syrichta, assembly GCF_000164805.1. NCBI lineage: Eukaryota > Metazoa > Chordata > Mammalia > Primates > Tarsiidae > Carlito > Carlito syrichta. The sequence continues at coordinate 604,280 of NW_007253572.1, read as the reverse complement.
CACACAAACCACGTGGAATGCGGCTGCTTGTGTAAAAGTAGACCAAGCCACGTGGCTTTCTCAGTTTTGAGGCTAACACGCCAGGCGGGCACAAAGGGCACCCTGCTTATTCTTTCCAGCTCAGCCCCTTAACCTTAGAGAGAGGATTAGTAAGTCTCTGTTTGCATCCTGCGACTTCCATGGAAGGTCCATGAACAGTAGATACGATGAAATAGAAATAGGAATTTGGAATCAGTCCTGGGAAAACATAAGAGGAGAAGGCTAACCAAGGGGCTGGGGAGCATATACAGGCACATACATTCAAGGTCTGAGTTAAGGGGTTACCTTGGAGCTTCCTGACAGCCAAAACAAAAAGAGTATGTTTTCTGGATTGTATTGTTAGAAAGAAAAGCATCCTATTAAGTGCTTCCTAGTTTGTTCCTTTAAACTAAACTTTCTGCTGGGCACAGTGGCTCAAGCCTGTAATCCCAGGCCGAGGCAAGAGAATTGCTTGAGCTTGGAGGTTCGAGACCACCCTGGGCAACTTGGCGAGACCTGGTCTCTACAATCAATCAAAAAATTAGCCGGGTGTGGTAGCGTGCGCCTGTAGTTCCAGCTACTTGGAAAGTTGAGGCAGAAGGATTGCCTGAGCCCAGCAGGCTGAGGCTACAGTGACTGTGAGCGTGCCACTGTACTCCAGCGAGGGTGACAGAGTGAGACTCCAACTCAAAACACATACACACACACACACACACACACACACACACAAAACTTTGTATAAACAAGATCGTCATCAACTTTTTTCTTTGTCTTATTAACCCCTCATCATGTAGCACCTCAGACTAGGCCAGTGTCCTCATTTTAGGTGACCATGGCCACATAACTCTCCTTTGCAGTACCTGTCACAGACATGTGTGCCCATGTACTTAGGTGATAATTTTGAAAGCTCGTCTTTTCCGCTAGACTGGAAACTTACGAGTCAAGGGCCATGTTGTCCTCAGTGCCTGGCACAACCCTGACACACAGGAAGCCCTCAGCAAATACTTGTTTGAACGAATATGAATACGACTGGAACAGCCAGGGATTTTATGACCGATTCTTGCAGCTCCTTCACAGAAAATCAGGCCCTTTAAGGGTGCCAACTGCCTCTTGGCCAGAGAGCTTGACGACCATCTTCAAGCTTATTTTGCCCCACAGTGCCCATCAGAGATTGCTAGTAACAAGAACAGCCCCAGTGTACTGTAGCACACCTGCTGTAAGTCCAGTCCTGTAGTGGGCCCTTTGTACCCATTGCTGGTAGTCCTCACAGATGGGGGAGACTGAGACGCGGGGAGGGAAACGGCTTGCCCAAGGTCGTGTCGCTGCTAAGTCCCAGCATGGTCTGTCTGACTCTGACACGCACGCTCTTTCCTTTCTGCCTGCTGTTTCTGAGCTGGAGCCACAAGTGTCTGTGTGAGTTATGGCTTCTTATCTCTTGGCAATTAGCGCAGCTCAGTGAGGGTGTTTCTGGCACCAGCATTGCTGCTTTCTGACAGCTGCTACATTCCAGTCTCCCTTGAGTTTGGGAAAGAGAAAGCTCACACCTGGGGTTGGCAAAGGCGGTCTCAGAGCTCATTTTCCCTGGGTTCTGCACATAGTGAACGTGTTTATTGCTCTTGTCACACTGTCTCCTGAAGTGCAGAGGCATTAAGGTTGGATATTATTTTCATAAAAGCCACTGGGGAGAGAGAGAGAAGAGGCATGATTCAGGTGTCTCAAGGAATAATTGGATTTGCCCAGTGATTGGGAGAGTGGCGTTGGGACATGACGAGTTGGGGACGTACATTTGGTGGTGCTTTTGAGTCCAGATTTGTCAGGCATGTGTTTTTCATTACTTTGTCCCTGCTGTCATTATGCTAATAGAGACCTAATGTTTAGAAGGGGGTTCATTATCATATTAAACTTTCTGTATTCGGCAAGGCTGGCAAATGTCGCTCTGGTGGCTCAGTGTTGCCACCTACCGTGTACCGCATAGACTGTCAGTCTTCAAAATACTGGAAGGCAGTGAAACACATTTCAAGCTGCAACAAGGCATAATTTGATCCGTCTGTTCTTCCGCAAGGTTGCAAGTTTTCAGGGTGAGCACTGTAAGCAGCTGTCATCACTGCATGCTCTAGGAGTGCCAAGATACTGGTTCCAGTGAATTCTGGTGTTAAAAAAGATGCTAGACAAGAATATTACTTTTCCTTTGCTCCCTTGAGAATGAACCTTCTCAAAAACATGTGGGCCTGTACCTCGGGACCCAAATAATAATTACTACATTCGGGTTTATTTGAGAGAGAGAGGGTGTCCCTGAAGAAGGCACTCCGGGCGATGTTTGTAAATGTGACAAGGCTTTTGGTTCTATCTTTGGCTGCCAGTCTCAGTAAGAATTTTGGCTCATATCAGTGATTTAGGAAACCTAATAATTTTTGTGTCTCCAAAGTTGTGCCCCCCAGGCTGCTAGCTATTTCATATTCTAAAGCCTGTTTCTACATTTGGAAGGACACTGGGGAATAGCAGTGGGCAGTCATATGCCTTTACCTCCCCACACCAGAAAAAGACAGACAGATTCCATCTTTCCATCTTTGTTTGTGGATAGATTTAGATTCTTTTTCCCGATTTTCCTGCAGTGGCTTTGACAAGTCTCATTTGGAAGATGAAGTAGCAGAGTTATTGAACTGGCTTCCTGTTGTTCCTGGTTTGAATGGTAAGAGCCACAGAATCCTCCAGACACATGTAGGACATGAAGATTTCACTCAATTTCCCCATAAATTATTGTGTAGGCAATTAGGGACAGAAAAATATGAAACATTCTGGTGCTAATTAATACCAGACACTTTTTTTTTTACATAAAGAGATCAAATTTTCAAAGTATTTAACATATTAATTAGGGTATTTCCTCCTGTTAACCTCCAGTTAATATCCAAAGTAAACAACCTTCACTAATTACATGGGTCTGAAAGTTTAATATCCAGGAATGTTGAGACTGTACATTGTCTGTTCATTTCTCGCTCTATCCTGTTCCACAGTGGGTTTGAGGCAGCTTATAGGAAAGGGATAAAATATGTATACAAAAATAAAACAATCAGGACCAGCAAGAGTATAAATTATATTAGAGGATTAAGCCTAAGGAGACCAGGAGAATGAGAACAGCCTGGTACTATTTCTGTTAAGCTAAAAAGCCATTTCATTGGATGATTTGATGTAGCTTTTTTTTTTAAAGCTACTTGGAAGCAACTCGTGTTGGAAAGCTCTATGTAAACATGGGCTGCTTCTTGTTCCTGACATTTCGGCTGAACTTTAAAAATTGCTTTTTTTTTTTCCTTCCAACCTCTACCTGACCTCAAGCATGTACCCATTTCCTCTGAGTCAAGGAGGTGTCAATACCAAAAGTATTTTATCAAGCGAGGTTGGTATTTTTCTGGAAATGCTGTAATCTGGGCGCCAGCCGGGCATTTGGGAAGCTTTTTTGGAAAGCTTTTTGTTATCATGGCACTCAGGCCCTTGTGAGGGCCTCACACCCGGATGGGCTGCAGAGATAGGAAGACCAAAAAAGGGACTGTTGAAGTGGAAGGGGCTGCAGGAGTTCTCTCCTCATAGGCTGCCAAGATGCGGGACAGCCTTTCTTCTACAGCTCCTGTTTCCAACCTCTCCTCCAGGACCAAAGAGCTTCAAGTGGCCTTCTGGAGACCTGGTGTGCTGGAGGTCCTCTTGAAAGAATGCTGCTCAGACAGGCCCCCAGGAAGCTGGGCCAGAGGATGGGGCTGGGGTGCAGACTTTGCTGGATCGCAGAGGGTGGGCTGGGCAAGGTGCTCTTCGCCTCGGAGCAGATTATAATCTTGTGCTGTGACACAGCTCTGCTCTTGGGTTATTGCAGCCCACCAGAGGTCTCTAGCTGGACCAGCCACCTCCCCAAACACCAGTGGCTCCATCTCCTGAGCCCTCTCCTGAGTGGGGAACACCACAGCTCGCTACCTTTTTGACTCCTCCGCTTGGATGTTTAATGGATGCATCAAAGTAGGCTGAGGCAGGGGGATTGCTGGAGCCAGCAGGTCGAGGCTGTGGGGAGTTGGGATCGTGGCCACTGCACTCCAGCCTGGGCAACAGAGTGAGACACTGACTCCAAAAAAAAAAGCATCATACGAACGTGTCCAGAACAGAGTTCTTGATGAATTTTAATGCCTTCCCTCCCCTCTGATTTGTTCTTCCTGCAGGCTTACTCATCTCAGGAAGTAGCACTGGCACCCACTCTGTTGCTCAAACCATAAACCTGGAAGTCATCTTTGTTTTTCTCTTTCCTTTACCCCTGTCATAAATCCCAGCAGTAAGTCCTGTTGGCGCTGCCACTAAGACCTTTTGCAAAGCTGAATGCCTCCTAGCATTTTCACTGTTGCCATTTCATCCTCTCTCACCTGTCCTGCTGCAGGGGTCGCTTTACCTGGCCTCCCTACTTTCCCCATGTCTACTCTAGGGCACTGTCATGGCACTGCAGCAGACAGGCTTTGCATTCTGGATCCTTCGCTTGCTGTGAGTGGTGAGTTACCTGATCTCTTTTTGCCTTGGCTTTTCTGTCTGTAAAACCAGAATGATAATAGTTCTCAAATCAAAAGTTTTCATGAGGATTACAGGAGATCATACATATAAAGCTCTCAGAACAGTTTGGAGCACACAGTAAGCAATGAATAAATATTGGGTTTTTATTTATTGTCCCTGATCATAGGCTATTCTCTATCTAGAAGCTACAGAAATCTTTTTGAAAAGCAAAGCAGACCATGCCTCCTTTTAAGCCCTTCCATGGCTTCCTGATGCCTTTGGAAGAGACTTCAAATTCCCATCAGGTATCAGAAGGCTCTAGTTAACCCCTGCTAACCCAACTCCCCAGCTTTATCTTTTCCTGCCCTCCCCCCTGGTCACTGACCTTCTTCCTTCCCAGGAACACACTTTATTCCCACTGTCCTCCTGTCAGGAATGCTCTTCTTAGCTTAAATGCCATACCTTAGGCCTTTCTTTCTTTCTTTTTTTTTTTTTTTGAGTTGGAGTCTCACTCTGTCACCCAGACTGGAGTGCAGTGGCCGCTCCCGGCCACCACAGCCTCGACCTGCTGGGCTCTGGCGATCCTTCTGCCTCAGCCTTCCAAGTAGCCAGAATTACAGGCATGCGCTATCACGCCCGACTGATTTTTTGATTTATTGTAGAGATGAGGTCTCGCTGCCCAGGTGGGTCTCGAACCCACGAGCTCAGGCAATCCACTCACTTCAGTCTCCCAAAGGCGCGAGATTACAGGCTGAGCCACCGAGCCCGGCTAGGCCTTTCTTGATGTATTCCCTGGCCTGCACATATCACTGTTTCATTTTCTTCATGGCACATTTCTGCAGGTGTCTTTGTCCTTTTAAAGTTAACAGTTTTATAAAACTTTCCATGTGGCCAGTGCTTCCCTAACTTGTATTTACCTCTTTCTGGCTTTCTTCATCATGCCCTGGTTTGGTAATTTTGGTGAGGTTTCATAAGACGTACCAACTGGCTTCCTTTCAGCCTCAATTGAATTAATTCAAACCTACTTAGGTGACACCTGCTAGAAGGTAGGGGAAAGACAGACATATTAGGTCTTCCTGGCGTCTTAGCTTAGAATTTCTCAAAGTGTGGGCTCCAGACCACAAACAGCTGATTCATTTGAAGGACTTCCTAAAAATGCAGATTCCTGGGCTCAGTCTAGACTGTTGGTGTCCCTGAAATCTGTATTTCTGACCTAGGGCTATTATGGTTAAAATGGAAGGGCGGGCAGCCCCCTTGAGTTCCCTCCCACTCTGAGAGATTTTTCTGTCCTCTCAATAATAAATCCTGCTTTCAAAAAAAAAGGAAGCACAAAGATAATTGTTCATATCTGTTCTCACCAATTAGGTGTTTTGTGATTAGGTTTTGTTCTTTGATTTTTAAAAATCTATAAAGCTATATGTTTAATTATTGAGTATTCATCTTACTAAAACTCCTATTTGGGTGGCTTTTGGTATCCAACCATGGAGCAGGTAGGCTTTTTTCCACCTGAATGACCGACCCTTAGGCTCCAAGATCCAGGCCCAAGTTGTCTTCCTTGGCCAATGTGTTCATTGTTGCCAGCTTAGGGGAGGCAAGAAGCCTCATTTCTGTCCCTGAGCTATTGCCTGGTTGTAGGGTTCTGTCAGCTTTCAAGAGGTGGACACTCTGATACATTTGGTCCCATTAAAGTTATTTTTTAAATTCAGTTTTTGTTTTTGGTTACTTTCTTCCCAGAAACAACTCTGGAGTAATCAAATTTCCCTGCCCTTAATGTCTGTACTTTCCTCCCCTCTGTTCACTCTCTAAACAAAGGCCCCATGTTTTAATAGACACAATAACAGTAAAATTAGCTTGATTAGACTCTAGGTGGATTTAAATTGTAACCTAATGGCAGCTCTGTCTGGCTTGGAAATCATGCATTTTATTTTGAGCAGAGAACGAGGGTATCTGCAATGACTGGTGGGGGATTAAGTGATTATTGAATCAAAGTGGCCAAATAATACAAGCATCCCTCATCTTTTGATTCTACCCTAGTGGCTTTTGCCTATTGTGTTCTCATTTTTAAATTTTTATATATTTATTTTTCTTGAGACAGGATCTTAGCTGTCACCCAGGCTCGAGTGCAGTGGCTCGATCATAGCTCACTGTAACCTCGGACCCCTAGGCTCATCAGGCCATCCTCCTGTCTCAGCCTCCCAAGCAGCTGGGACTACAGGTACACACCACTGCTCGCACCTGGCTGCTTATTGTGTTTTGAGAAACCTCATCCCTCAGTTTGGGGTTTCAATCCCACTTGCCTTCTATCCCTGATTTAAGAGTTCCTGAGTTATGCAGCAAGAGAAAGTCAACAAGCATTGTCTTTTCTACCTCTGCTCCCTCCTCTGGTGAGGTTCTTGGAAAGCTCCAAATGTGAGGCCAATTGTGATTTAGCAGCCTTGTACCAAACCACCTGCAATCAGTCAGTTCCCATCTCCCCCCAAAAGTCCTGGCATATATTTCCATTAAAGAATAATATCCCCAGTACTGGGAAACTATGGGGGGGGGGATGGGATTAACAGTAGCAAATATCTGTCTGGGGAAGGGGAAACACCTCTTATCAACAGGGTGCCTGAATGAAACGTAATTGTACACCTAACCCTTAACTGTACCCCACAAAACCATAATAAAAAATATTGATTAAAAAAAAAAATCCCACCCTGGGGTGGTACAGCTCCCTTTGTCCAAGTGCTTTTACATCCACCCCCATAAGAGGAAAGTAGGTCCTTTATTAGCTATTTACTAAGGGGGGGAGGGTGGGGCGGAGGTACATATCACCCAACCAGTTACCATCACTGAGCCCAGAATAATTTACGGCTTGCTCTTATTCAGCTGGTTCTTGCCTGTGTGCTTGGTGGTCCACCAGGCATGGGAAAAGCAAGCTGGACAGTTTTGAGTCCTCAGGATCAGGGTTACATGCCTTATGTGGTCTCAGCTTATTAAGAACCCGGAGTGTTTGGTAGACGGTTTTGGGAGCGGGGGACGGATCCATTAGTTATGGTCATGGCCGCTTCATTTTGGAACCTTTAGCTTCTGAGCATTATTATAAGCACAGCCCAGGAGGTAAATGTAAAAATAATTTTCTTGCCAGTTTTTCCTGCCTGGTATCCTAGCGACCATGTACTATCTGTCCTTGGGTGTTGGGGCACCAATAGGGGCTGTCTCAGAGCTTGCAGAGGGGTGGAGTGTGAAGGGCACGGTCAGATCACCCCTTTTAAAGTCAAGGCATAGTTTCTTTCTCATTTATCTTCTGGAGGGTTTTTAACCCAGCTATTTTTAGGCAGTATTTTGTGTTCTGATTACCAAAGTAACATATGTTTATTGTCAGACAACTTGGAAAACACAGAAAATCCCAAGGAAGGAAATAAAAATTAACCGTAATACTGACATTATTAACATTTTGGTAAATATCCTTTTAGTATAGTAGTCTTTGTTTTTTTCTTCTGAACTTTCACACAATAATTAGGTTTGTTTTTTTTTTGAGTTGGAGTCTCACTCTGTCACCCAGACTGGAGTGTAGTGGCTGCTCCCGGCCACCGCAGCCTCGCCTGCTGGGCTCCAGCGATCCTTCCGCCTCAGCCTTCCGCCTCAGTCTTCCGAGTAGCCGGAATTACAGGCATGCGCTACCACGCCCGGCTGATTTTTTGATTTATTGTAGAGATGAGGTCTCGCTGCCCAGGCGGGTCTCGAACCTGCGGGCTCAGGCAATCCATTCACCTCAGCTTCCCAAAGGCACGGGATTACAGGCTGAGCCACCCAGCCCTACTAATAATTAGGTTCTAAAGTCATGTGTATGGTTAAAAAAAAAAACCCAAAACTCATAAAGCTAAACATACCCTAAACCACCATGGACAGTAATTTGTATGCATACTAAAGTTAGACTCACAAAGAACAACAAAAATCTATTTTAAAAGTCTGGAGCCAGGTTCGGTGGCTCAGCCTGTAATCCCACGCTTTGGGAGGCTGAGGTGAGTGAATTGCCTGAGCCCACCTGGGCAACTTGGCGAGACCTCATCTCTACAATAAATCAAAAAATTAGCCGGGCGTGATAGCGTGTGCCTGTAGTTTCAGCTACTTGGAAGGCTGAGGCGGAATGATCGCCAGAGCCCAGCAGGTTGAGGCTGCGGTGGCTGGGAGTGGCCACTGCACTCCAGTCTGGGCGACTGGGTAAGACTCCAACTCAAAAAAAAAAAAAGTCTGAGGGCAAAACCATTCTACCTTTAAGATTACTGTCAAATCCCTAATGGTGAGTAGGTGGTGGTAGAGAATTGAATTGTATTTCTGCTTGCCTATAAGGTTTACTCCATTTGGTTTTAATATTAAGACTCTGCAACTTTAATATGGGATAATAGATTTACTTGTGAGGATGGCATGCCAAAGTGACATCACATTTTGCCTTAGGTAGTAGGTTTTGAGTCAACCAGTAAGAAAAAAGAACACAAGTATTTACCACCCTGTCCCCAGGCAACACACACACACACACACACACACACACACACACACACACGGAATCGTGTGTTTTATAATCTTTTGTTTTATTCAACAGTAAATATTTTATATGTCACTTGTAAAGTTGCATGCATTCCGTCGTCAGGATGTACCACAGTTTATTAACCAATTTCCTGTTGTACATTTATGTCATTTCCAATTATTGGCTGTTATAAAAATGGTGAAACGAACATCTTTGTGGATAAATCTTTGTGTTCCTCCATAATTAAGTCTTGTGAATACATTCTTAGATGAAGAATTGATAGCTCACAGGATATGAGCATTTTTAAGGCTTTTAATTCATATTGCCAAATTGTGCCCAAGAATATTGTATCTTCCTTCAAAGTGTCTGTTTCCCAGCATTACTGGAAATTATCATTCAAACGAATCTTTCACAACATGCCCCCCCCCCCTTTTTTTGATGACCCAGAACTTCTGTTCATTGCCTGGCCAATTTGTCCTGGAAAGAATAAAAGAAAAAAGGCTAGAGATGATAAGTGCTGGTAGCTGGGTTTATGTGGGAGCATGGGGACAGATAGCAGAAGGGTGATCTTGGAGGCTATTTCTTTACTCCTGCCTCCAAGCTATCTTCAGCAGACATCTAAAGATAGAATATTGCTTAATACTTAAAGAGCATGTGGCAGTTTTAAAAAGCATCTTAAATATTATGATTTTTTTTTTTTTAAGTAGGAATCTCACACTCTCACCCAGGCTGGAGTGCAGTGTCATGCTCACAGCCACCTCAGCCTTGACCTGCTGGGCTCAGGAGATCCTTCTGCCACAGTCTTCCAAGTAGCTGGAAATACAAGTTAGTGCCACTATGTTGAGCTAATTTTTTCGATTTATTATAAAGATGAAGTCTTGCCAAGTTGCCCAGGCGGTCTTGAACCCCTAGGGTCAGACAATCCTGTCACCTCTGTCTCCCAAAGTGCTGGGAGTACAGGCATGAGCCACTATGCCCGATTATGATTTTTGATTTAGAAAATAATTTGATGTCTTGTCATCATGAAAGCTACAGAATGGAATGACATTTTGTTTGTTTATCCAAAAGTTGATTTCAATATGGGTTTAAAAAACTATATGGAGAAACACTGTTTGTTTGTGTTTTTTTTTTTGAGTTGGAGTCTCACTCTGTTGCCTAAGCTGGAGTGCAGTGGCACACTCACAGCCACCCCAGCATCTATCTGTTGGACTCTGGCGATCCTTCTGCCTCAGCCTTCCAAGTAGCCGGAACTATAGGTGCACGCTACCACGCCTGGCTAATTTTTGATTTATTGTAGAGACGAGGTCTCACCATGTTGCCCAGGCTGGTCCTGAACCCATGGGCTCAGGTAATGCTCTTGCCTTGGACTCCCAAAGTGCTGGTATTACAGACTTGAGCCACTGCACCCAGCCTAATTTTTTTTTTTAATTGTAGATACGAGGTTTCGCCAAGTTGCCTGGGCTTGTCTCGAACCCACAGGCTCAGGCAATCCTTTTGCCTTGGCCTCCAAAAGTGCTGGGATTACAGGCTGAGCCACTGTGCCTGGCCTGAGAAACATTGTTTTAATCCAGAGTCTCATTTTAGATAGGGAACACTAATACCAGAGAGTGGAAGGGATTTCTGTGTGACCACACAACAAATTAATGATTGAGTTGGAACCTGAAGTGAAGGTTCCTAACTTCCTGTGTAGTACTCTTTCATTGAGGTAGGACAGCCATGGGTCAGGGTAAGATCAGGAAATAGATGTAGGACCTCTGGATAGGTAGCCAAGGTGTCTTCTAGGGCTGGTAAGCCACCTTATACACCACCGGGAGAAAAGCCCAGGTGTCCTGGCATGGCAGTTAGTTTCTGCTTAATCATCTCCACCTGCGCATGGGAGCACACTTATACTTTTATCATTTACTATTTTTTAGAGACGGGGGTCTCATCACCCAGGCTGGAATGCAGGGCTCAGGTGATTCTTTCATCTTAAGCCTCCCTAGTAACTGGAACTATAGGTGTGTACCACCGTGCTTGGCTAAGACGTGGTCTTGCATGAGCCATGGTGTCCAGCCCAAACTTACACTTTTTTTTTTTGACTTGGAGTCCACCTTGTCGCCCAGGCTGGAGTGTGGTGGCACACTGCTCACGGCCACTGCAGCCTCGACCCGCTGGGCTCATGTCATCCCTCCACCTCAGCCTTCCAAGTAGCTGGAACTACAGGCGTGCACCACCACGCCCAGCTAATTTTTTTATATATTGTAGAGTTGAGGTCTCACCATATTGCCCAGGTTAGTCCCGAACCTGTGGGCTCAGGCAATCCTCTCACTTCTGCCTCCCAAAGTGCTGGGATTACAGGCGCGAGCTGCCACGCCTACACTTTAATAACCAGTATCTTCACCTAAACTTTCCCACCTCCTGGATGACTTCTCATCTTCATCAAGTGTCACTTCCTCAAGGAAGCCTTTCTTGACTGCTAAGACAGTTTCTGGCCCACTGTGCATTCTTATAACACCTCTTTACCACCCTTGCAACAATTGTAATGCCTTTGTTCTGATTTAATATGATCTCTCTGTTCTAGACCATAAGCTCTGAGTGTGGAACTTTGTTTAGCTGCTGCTCCTGGCACATGCTAAGCCTTAATCAATATTTGAGTGCTGGAATGTTTGGATGGATGTTAATGAGTGAATTCGAAGTGTGAGTGGGCTGCTGGGCGGTGCTGTTTCTGATTGCGGGAGAATCGGGAGAGCATCCCTTATCGCCAAGGGCACTGAGAGAAGAGAGACACAGTTGAGGTGGCCAGTGCAGATGAGGCGGAGGGTCCGGTCCGCTTCGCTGGCGCCTGCTGGTGCCTTCTGGCGATGGGGTCAGCAGCCACATCCAGCCAGGCGTTCATTCCTGGCGTGTCAGAATCAGCCCCGCAGTTTAGTCGGGGTGATTAGATACAAGCCTCCTTGAATCATTCTGGGGAAGGGAATTCAAGGTCAGAGCTCTTGGAGGGGAGAGGACAGCGATCCGGGTCACCTGCACCTGGCCTTCCCAGCCGATGGGCACTTGCGGCGGGGCGTGTCCGGTCCGTGGTGACTGGCCGGGCGCCAGCGCAGCTCGGGGCTGAGGCCGCGGGTCCTGCCCCTCCGCCGCTCCCCTCCCCCTCCCCGTCTCCCTGCCGCCTCCCACTTGCAGCATCCTCGGCACGGAGAGGAATGTGCTGCGCTCCGACGCGCCGTCCCGGCGGCGGAGCGGCAGCGCTCGGGGCGCGCCCAGGACCGCCGGGGTCCGCCGCCTGGCGCCGCGCCACGTGCTGGGGTCGGCGCTGATGTCAAGTGGGTGTGGGCTCCTCGGGAAGGCCCGGCGAGCACGAGGAGGGCGCGCGATGCGCCGCTGACCGGTGGCCACCCGGGCCCATGGAGCCGTGGCACTGCCCGCCCTGGCACGCGAGCCTCGCCGTCCGGGGGGGCTGGCGGGGGCCGCCGAGGGGGACCTGCAGGTGTGTGCGTGTGCCGTAACTTTCGGGGGTCTGCGAGCCGGCGGGGCGCAGGGTGCATGGGTCCTTCTGGGGTGCTTTGTGTCCGAGCGCGGGCGTGACCTGAGCCGGCTAGTCCCCGGCCGGCCATCGCCTGGGAGCCGCCGCTGGCCGCTGGAGTTTCTGCGAGAGAATTCCTCCAGCCAGTGCCCGGCTTCGGGTCACTCGTTGGGAAGGGCGCCGGGGAGCTGCCTTGTTGTTTTAAGAACCGGGTCTCCAAGTGCAGCCTGCGTTCATGGCAACAGGATTACCTCTCGGCAGACCAGACAGCGCGGCTCCCCGACATCAGCAGTGGTTGGGGCTCCGGAGCGCGCGGGCACAGCGGGCCAGAGGCGGAGGAGGGGGTGGGGACCGGGGGTGGGCAGAGGCGACCTTGCCTCCTCCCCTCGTCGTCCTCCTCCTCCTCCTCCGGGAGTCTCCCCACCCGCACTTGCTGGGAGCCGGCTCCGGAGGAGGTAAGGGGTCAGCTTCTCGTGGTGACAGCTCTGGTTTCAGACACACCTTCCCGGAGGAATGCGGAGGCTTTGTTCCCGGCGCCCGTCCCAGCCAGATCGCTGAAGCCCGCGGGCAGGGGCTAGGCTCCGGGGCCATTACTCATCTTTTATGGCTACGGTGAAGCTCCTGGGTAGGCAAGTTAATTATTCATGTGTCTAGGCTGGAGAGAAGGAATCTGGAAATGAGGTTGGTGGGTTGCGGGGTTCCCCCCCTCCTTCTTTATTGGCTTTGGCAATCAAGGTTTAAGGCCTGTTTCCCAAGGAGGATGCTGGTTCCCTTGGGAACCAGTACTTGGTGGAAAGGTTCTCTTTTCCCTGCCTGTGGGACAGCCCGCCTGCCCCAGGAGGGCAGACAGGGAACACCCCCCAGTCTTTATCTACTTTGGAACCAGTGGGTACCTTTCCTCCTTTGCCGGCATTAAGACTCCATCCCTATCTCAGGTGTGTGAGTCCTCTAAGTGGGCAGAGTCTGAAGCCTTCAGGAAAATGTTACTCTGCCCCAACCCCAGTGTCTGAAAACCTCCACAAATGGTCTACAAGTGCCCTACGGTGTGTTTCCAGACCCTGTTTGTAGGACTATGGGCACAGGCAAAGCTGTGTCTGTCAGGTGGTCACCTGTCTATCCCAGGGCCCTGGGTGGGAGAGCACTGTGAAGTCCCAGGTGGGGAACAGCCAGGGTAGAGTGAAGCTCCTCCCCCAGACAGTTTCAGTTTCCATCCCCTCCTGGTGGGAGAGAGGGGTCTAAGACTGGTTGTCTGACAAAGTGTGCTGTGTGTGCTGGGGTCATTTCTGGGCGGGGCGCTAATGAATGGGACTGGCAAGGCCCAGGCCTTAAGTGGAGGGCTGAGGATGGGACTGCACTTTGGGGAGGTGGGATGGATGGTGCTGGTTGGAGGCCAGCCTGAGGGGCTTTTTGGACCAACTGGAGCCTTAGGAGGATTGAGAAACTCAGCCTCGCTGGCAGCAGAGTGCCTTAGGTTGGAGTATTCAGGAAACTGAAGGGCTGAAGGACCTGGAGAGTTAGTGGTCTAGAAGAACTTGCTTTGGAAGTTGACGTTCTTTGGGGGTGTGGGAGGAGGCTGGACTTATGTAAGAGGGGCAAGTGGTATGGGGAGGAGGGTAGGCTTATGGGAGGCAAGGAGGGAGATTTTTAGCTCTGAGTGTGGGCTGTGCATTAGAGAGGTGCTCTGAGACACCCTTCCATCAATTTTCTGTCCCCTTCCTCAGTGACATGACTTGCTGGGTTCACCTGCCTCCCTGCTCTGGTCTCCATGGGCCGGGCTGCTCCAGTGGCTGCTCAGAGACACACAGTAGCTCCCCACTTCACCCCAGCATTCCAGAGAGGAAGTGAGTGAAGGAGGGCTTGGCTTCAGAGAGGCTGCTGCCTCGACACCCTGGATGATGGGGGAATCCCAGCCACCTGTCCCTGCCACCTGGGTTTGTGCTGTACACTCAGAGGCACCCCTCCCCTGACACATAGGACTCGTGCATTCAGAGTGCCACCTTCCCTAACCCCGCCCTGAGCTGTGGGGACTCTGTGTGTCAAGGGTTTGGGGATGGCTCTGATTAAGAACAAGTTTTTTCTTTTCTTTTTTTTGAACTGGAGTCTTACTCTGTCACCCAGGCTGGAGGGTGGTGGCATGCTCCCGGCCACCGCAGCCTCAACTGTTGGGCTCAGGCAATCCTTCCGCCTCAGTCTTTCAAGTAACTGGAACTACAGGCACGTGCCACCATGCCTGGCTAATTTTTTTGATTTATTGTAGAAATGAGGACTCGCCAAGTTGCTCAGGCTGTTCTCAAACCCACGGGCTCAGGCAGTCCCCTCACCTCAGACTCCCAAAGTGCTGGGATTATAGGCGTGAGCCACCACGCCCGGCCGGAACAAGTTTGTTCTATTATGGAAAGTCTGCCCAAGTCTGCTGTTTAGTGTCTGCTTGTCCTCTGGCCTATTGGCCTGACTGCATATTCCTTGATAATAGCCCAGCCACTGCCTGGGGCAGCCACCCAAGGTAAACCTAGAAAGAGTGGGTACGTAATAGGGTCTCTAGAGCACTGTGGGTTGAGCAGGAGGGCATCAGCGACTGTGGGGTGTGGGGAAAGTGTGGCAGTTATCAGAGGCTGTGGGATTGTGGGGTTCGGGGCTTGGGGTCACTATGGTTGTGAGGACAGAGGACTGAGCAGGGCTAATCTGAAGATTCCCAACATGTGTCTTGCTCCTAATGTCTGCACTGGGTGGAACAGGCTGTGGTGAGTCCATCATCTCCAGAGGCCTCTGTCCTGGGGACAGACTCCCCCTGCTTCCTGGGCAAAGGAGCAGCGTGTCTCTCCGTACCAGCTCCTCATCTCCTGTCTGTCATAAAGGACTCCTTGGTGGTCACTGAGTTCGTCAGCGGTGGCCTTGGCAGGAGATCCCTGGGTTAAGAGAGGATGCCCTGGAAGTTGGTTTCGAATCAGGCAAGATCAGGAGGAATAAAGACCCTGGCAGCCTTCACGGTTTGCAAAAGCACAGGGTTCCTCTGGTGAAGAGAGCCAGTATTCCAGGCCTGTCACCCTGGAATGTGGAGTGACCTGTGGGTATCCAGGAATGGGAGGAGAGAGAATGAGGGATTAATTGAGGCAGATAGTGTGTGGCAATTTCTCTGGGGACTTGGGCTCAAACTCAGTCTCTGCTACGTACTAGCTTTGTGCCGTCCGCTCTCTGAGTCTCAGGGTTTTTTTTTTGCCCTTTTTTCAAATAGGGATAAGGATACTCCCCAAGAATAATTATGAGGCTTATATGAGATGCTTGTAAAGGACTTAACACAGTGCTTCCTAATTGGTAGCTATTATTAAGGGTGCTTGGATCATTCGCTGAGAGTTTTTTTTGTGTGTGCATAAAATAAGAATGTCAGAAATGTCATTTTGTGCTGCTACCGGAGGCCACACTAGGCTCCCAGGGTCAGATGTGAACTGTCCTTAGAGGGTTTCAACTGACTTTCACACTGAATCTGTTTTCCAGCCTCCCATTATTCAGAGAGGCCCCAGAGACCACGAAGTCCTGGCTGCAGGTGCACGGCACTGCTGAGCTGGGTCTGTTGCGTGCTTCCCGTCCTGCTGAACCAGCCTTCTCTGGTCCAGCCAGGATTGTGCATGCTAGTCCTGAGAGCCACTGGACACCCGCCACTTCTTAGCTGTGTGAATCTGGACAAGTCCTTTTATCTCTTTGAGCCAGTGTTCCTGTGAGAATAATAAAACCTGTCTCACACAGTTGCTCTTGTGATCAAATGCAATGCTGTATGCACAGCTGTAATGCAGCATTCTGTAGATTTTATGGCTTTCTATGTATCAGACCCTATTCTCAGTGCTTTCATGTATTAGCTCATTGCATTCTCACAACAATCTATGATTATTTATTATCCACATTTTGTTGAGGAGGGAATTGAACTGTTAAGAATTGTAATTGTTACTGTTAGAAATCATGAGTCTGATGAACTCTCTCCTAGAGCAGGAATAAACCAAAGTTTCTACAGGTATGTTTGCAAACTGCCCTTCTTCCATTGACCTATCCAACATCCCAAGCTAAATTTGGATATAAGTTTGTAAAATGACTGAAAGAGGATCTTATTGACCAGTTTGTTCCTTTTACTGTTCCTCTCTGTCCCCTCATTCATAGTGCTTTCTTGGCTGTGACTTTTTTTTTTTTAAGAGATAGAGTCTCATTCTGTTGCACAGGCTGGATTGCAGTGGCATGGTCATAATTCAGTGTAACCTTGAACTCCTAGCCTCAAGCCATTCTTCTGCCTCAGCCTCCCGAGTAGCTGGGGTTGTTGGCATGTGCCACCACACCCAGCTAATAAAAAAAAAAATTCTTTTTAGTAGAGACAGGATCTCAGTATGTTGCCCAGGATGTGTCTGTGACATTTAAATGCCACTTGCATGGGACTGTAACCCTCTTGCACTCACCCTGCCTAGTGGTACCTTTTAAGAAAGAAGTTGCTAGTTTGGTTTGACTTTAGGCTGGGGAAATACTTGGTCTAGAGCTGACCATTAGACTCAGGGTTTTCAAGGTCCTATTTTTCTTTCTGATGCTTCTGGTTAGCTGTTTTGCCTCCTACACTCTGCTCCCAATGATTTACCAGTGAGCAGTATGGCCTGAAGTTTTCAATGTGTTAGAAAAAAATTTTTTAAAAGAGAGAAACAAAGTATCCTGTGAAGCTTGGTGGGGAGGCTCACACTGGTAATCCCAGCACTTTGGCAGGTGGGGGTGAGAGGATTGCCTGAGCCCGGGGTTTTGATACCAGCCTGGGCAATTTGGCGAGACCTTGTCTCTACAATTAAAAAAAAAAATACCCTGTGAAAACATACGATGCTGGCTGTGGTGTTTCAGACTGGGTGGTGCTCATTGGCAGAGCTGTGATCATAGCCCCAACTTCATTCTCATTACTTTTGTAGCATACTTATAAGATAAGAAAAAGGCAGTCGTTTTGTAGATTATTCTCTTTTTATGACAAGAACAACATTTATGCAGGTGAGGCACCAATAAAGGAATACAGGTCCGATTTGGAATCAAAAGAGATAAGGCATTGGTGGGACTTGAGGCATGCTTAGGAGATGCCAGAGAGGGTACTTCTATGGCCCGGACCTGGGCACCCCACCCCACAACAGCCTGCTGGCGTCATCAGAGTGAGGATAGTTCCTGTCATTTCACTGGAATGTGGAGTGATTTGCCTGAGCTCAAGTAGCCAGATATGAATGGCAGAGACCAAGACTCCAGGCCCCTGACTTTTCTGACTCAGGGACAAGTAGTCTTATTTATTCTGTTAACAATTTTTCCTATTCTGGAAATTTCCTATTGTGGAAAATTTAGAATATTACAGTATAAAGGAAGATGTGAGACAGGAATTATGGACCAAGCGTCAAAGACAACCACTGTTTACATTTTGTGAATGTCTAAAAACTTTTTTTTTTTTTTTAAGGAAATGGGGACATTTGTTTTTGACAAGGGAGATTTGCTTGTGATTTATACATCTCTGAGCCTATCTAGTTTCCTGCCCTGGAGCGGGCACTCTTTCTGTAAGCTTTATTCCCTACAAATTCAGGCCAAGCTCTTTATTTTATTTTCTGGAAAGCACTGTGCTAGGCACTGTGCAGGGAGGAAGATGAGCAAGACACTCCTGCCTTTGGAGTTCACAGTTAAGTGGGGAAGGTGGGTGTGCACTCAACCCGTTAATGCAGGCATGGTCGTAAGAGCAAACGTCCATTGTATCCAGCTCATTCCAGGTGCTTTATATAGGGTGCTCACATTTCATCCTCAGTCAGCCTCATGAAGGAGGTATTGCCCATTTTATAATGGTAGAAACTCAGAGGTTCAATGGCTTGCCTAAGGTGATAAAACCAACAACCACTCAGGGAGAGATTCAAATCCAGGTTGTCCCATTACAGAACCAGGAGCCTTTTCATTTGAAAACCCGCTGGTATAACAAATCCCAGTCACAGGGGAAGCACAGAGTCAGTGTCTTTTGGGTAAGGAAGGTATGGTAAACACTTCTTTGTCATTCCCTCTCATCCTTTTTCTCTCTCTGGTGTTAAGGTAGATGATTCTAATTATATTGAGTGGTGTCTTTTTGAAAAAAGTTCCCTACTCAGATTCTTTTGTTTATTTGGGTCACTTGATAATAAATCTCAGAATATTGGAACTAGAAGGGAATAGAAAGGCTATCTAGACTATCCTTTTTCTTTTCTTTTTAATTTTAAGAGTCTGGACTTTTGTTCTATCACCCTGGCTCACTGCAGCCTCTAACTCCTGGACTCAAGTGATCCTCTCACTTTAGCCTCAGTTACTGGGGCTACAGACGCACACCACCATGCCCAGCTAATTCTTAAAAAGTTTTTATTGAGATGGGGTCTCACAACATTGCCCAGGCTGATTTTGGACTCCTGGGCTCAAGTGATCCTCCTGACTTAGCCTCTCGAGTCATTGGGACTATACCTGCACCCTATTTTATTTTATTTTTGAGATAGGATCTCGAACTCCTGGAGGAGTCTTGGCAAGACCTCATCTCTACAATAAATTAAAAAATCAGCCGGGCGTGGTAGCGTGTGCTCAAGGGATCCTCCTGCCTCAGCCTCCCAAGTAGCTGGGACTACAAATATGAGCTACCAAACCTAGCCCTTTTTATTTTCTTATTGGGGAAAACTGAATCTCAGAGATGAGCAGTGACCTGGCATGCAGAATAGTTTGTAGTTGAACCAGGACCAGAACTCAGACTTTTTTCACTCGTTCCCCAAAGTGTGATATGACATGGGGTAATATAGGGGTAAGTATTTTTTAATAGTTTTATGCATGAGTATGTAATGTTTTTCATGTGTGTTTGAAGAAAATTCAGAGACAACATCACACTCATCATTTGGCAGCTGTTATCGCTTAGGATGTGGCTAGATAGAGTCCTTGAGGTCTGTTTAGAGGAAAAGCGTGGAAGCGCAGGGTGGATAAGATGCAGCAGAAATCGTGGAAGAGGTGTGTGGGGATGTTGGTTAACATTAGGGAAACAGTGCAGTGACACCATCAGTGCTCTCCCCCACTGGATTTTCTTGCCTACCCGGCTTTATTATTTCAGAGGCAGGAAGAAGGAAGCCAGCCCTGAGTCATAACTCCTTGCTACGCATCTTACCTGTGGGTCAGTGTCAATGGGCTCATCGTATATAGATTGAGAAATCTCAGAGAGGTTGATTAACACTCCCAGTGTTACAGAGGATAGGCTGGAGAGAGAGGGTTCAGATCCCAGCTCGGGTCCTTCAGTTGCCTTTTCTTGCCATCTACTGCCTTCCACAAGGTGAGTTAGCCGGGGACCCCTCTCCTCCTAGGTCTGACTCCCATTGGAATCTGACGCGTTCTCGTGCAGGTACCAGGCTCAAGGGGAAATGAATGCGGTTGGGTTGCTAGGCTGCCACCATAGCCTGCTAATTTAAGGCTTGATTTTGATAGAATTTCAAAGAATATGCAGTATTTATCAAACCTGACTCATGCTGTTCAGTGAGAGAAGCCTTATCCTGCTCCCAGGTGGCTTCTGTTCACATTGTGTTGATACCGATGATATGAGCTCTAGGAAGATGTAGATTGTGCCTGTCAGTCTCTCTGAAGGGCAATGATGGGATGCTTTTTTGGGACTGAGTCGTCTATCTATACCTTCAGAGTTCAGAGAATCAACTAATAGGTGTTTACCTAGAGTGGAGGTATGGAGGTAGAGTGGGCTGCTTCTAAGTTAGCCGAAGAAACCTGGAGCTATAGGTGACAGAGAGATGCTTGACTTTCAGGGCCTCCTGTGGGAGATTTTGGCTACAACATGGGGTCTAAGGTTTGGGTCCCTCCTAAGCCAGCCTAGGAGGTTCTACTTCTCAGTGCCTGAGGACCACATGGAGCATGGTCTCTTGCATGAGGCAGATAGTCACTTTGCTCATGCTAGGTTCTAGGTGCTCTGCTAGTGAAGTGGGTCAAATGATGCCCCCCAAAGATATCCACGTTCTAATACCCAGAACCTGTGAATATGTTACCTTATATGGGAAAAGGGACTTTTAGGTGTGATTAAGGGAAGGGTTTTGGGGTGAGGAGATTATCCTGGATGATCTGGGTGGGTTCAGTGGAATCTGATTGGCCCTTATAAGATCAGAGGGGCTGGGCTCGGTGGCTCGGACTGTAATCCCGTGCTTTGGGAGGCTGAGGTGAGTGGATTGCCTGAGCCCGTGGGTTCGAGACGCGCCTGGGCAACTTGGCAAGACCTCATCTCTACAATAAATTAAAAAATCAGCCGGGCGTGGTAGCGTGTGCCTGTAATTCCGGCTACTCGGAAGGCTGAGGTGGAAGGATCGCTGGAGCCCAGCAGGTTGAGGCTGCGGTGGCCGGGAACAGCCACTGCACTCCAGTCTGGGCGACAGAGTGAGACTCCAACTCAAAAAAAAAAAGATCAAAGGGAAGGGAAGGAAACGTGAGGAGGGAGCAAAGGTTGGAGTGATGAGGCTGCGGGCCAAGATATGTGGGCACAACATCTAGAAGCTGGAAGAGGCAGGAATGATTCTGTCCTGGGGCCTCCAGAGGAGCACAGCCTTGCTGACACTTTGATTTGAGTCCACAGATGCTGATTTTGGACTTTTGACCTCCAGAACCTTAGGATGATAAACCTGTGCTAAGTCACTATATTTGTGAGAATTTGTTTTAGCAGCAATCGGAAACTGATACAGATAGGCACTGAGGACAGAACAGTGAACACAGCACATCCCTGCCTTCAGGAGGCCCTCAGTCTAGCGGGGAACACAGGCAAGTAAGCAGCCAATTGTGAAAACAGTGGTAGTGTCCCAATGCGGCTATACATCCAGGGTTCTGTGTGGTCTAATCCAGCCTGGTTTCAGAGGTACCAATGAGGGTGCGCTGGAGGAAGGTAGGCAGGGAAGAGCTTTTGTGGCAGAGAAAAGAGTGCATTCAAAATCATTTCAGTAGGATCTGAAAACTAGTTGGAGACAACCGGGCAGGCCTTGCAAGGGAGAAAGCTAGTTCTGTCTATGTTGGTACAGGTCTCCATGACTTGTTTTTAGACTAGAGCCTTTGGGCCTTGCATGAGTGGGCAGATAAGATGAAAAGTGCTGCTGCTACTCCTTCAGGGTTATGTCTTTTTTTTTTTTTGAGTTAGAGTCTCACTCTATCTCCCAGGCTAGAGTGCAGTGGCACGCTCATGGCCACCCCAGCATTGACCTGCTGAGCTCAGGCAATCCTTCTGCCTCAGCCATCCAAGTAGCTGTAACTACAGGCACGTGCCACCATGCCCAGCTAATTTTTTGTTTTATTGTAGAGACAAGGTCTCTCCAAGTTGCCCAGGCTGGTCTTGAACCCCTAGGCTCAGGTTATCCTCTCGCTTCTGCCTCTTAAGTTGCTGGGATTACAGGTGTGAGCCACTGTGCCCAGCTGAGCCTGAGTTCTTTTTTTTTTTTTTTAATTGAGTCGGAGTCTCACTCTGTTGCCCAAGTGGAGTGCAGTGGCCGTTCCCGGCCACCGCAGCCTCGACCTGCTGGACTCCGGTGATCCTTCCGCCTTAGTCTTCCAAGTAGTTGGAACTATAGGCACGTGCTACCACGCCTGGCTAATTTTTTCATTTATTGTAGAGATAAGGTCTCCCCAAGTTGCCCAGGCGGGTCTCGAACCTGTGGGCTCAGGCAATCCATTCACCTCAGCCTCCTAAAGCACTGGGATTACAGGCTGAGCCACACTGAGCCCGGCTGAGCCTGAGTTCTTATTATGCTCTTCTGTGGTAGAAAGATCACTGGACCAGAAATGAGAGACCTGAGTTCTAGTCCTAGGTCTGCTTCTTCTTAGACTTGGGCAGGTCAACCTATTTTTCAACCTTGGTTTTCCCATCTGTAAAAGGAAATAAGAGGCCTGCCTGCCTCAGAGACGTTGTGAGCAATGTAGGAAACCCTGAAGGCAATGTGCTTTTTCTGTGAACTATAGAGCCCACTCTTCTCTGCAGAATCTCAGACACCTACAGAGAGGGCCTTGATACAGACCCATTTCATGGTGCTGGGTCATTGAGGTGGATCGGAGAGTTTGGCCACAGTGCATCATTGGGGTGTCTACATGGGGCTATTCTATTTGCTCCCACAGGTAGTGGGAGACAGAAGGTACTCATGATACCATGAAGTAAGTAGCCTGTCTCGGGTTAATGAGAGTAGGGATGTGTCTAAAAAGAGAGGTGTGGTCTGTATCGTGTTCTCTCCAAAGACACTGATGCTGGAGGTGGCTAAGGAGAAACCTTTCCTGACTTGAGGTTGGGTGACCAGCATTTAGTCCCAGCCCTGCCATTTACTGCCTTTGTGATTTAAGGTTGACTTGAGTTCTGGAGCCTCAGTTTCTTTGTGTATAACACAGGGCTGAGGATTCTCCTTGCAAAGTATGTGAAAACGTCCTGTCCAGCTGGTGTTGAGTGGACTTTCAGTAAATATGGCTGACTCTCAGTCAGTTGAATACGCTCAGTCAGTTGAATACCCACGTTAATCCAATAAATTCTGGTTTTTGCGGGATTCCCCCTTTCTCCCTTGGCTTTCAGACTCGCTTAGGCCCATTGTAATTGAATGTGAAGGACAGTCTGGTCGCAGAATGAGCCCCGTGAATCCGTGAGGGGGAAGACCCTATGTTTTCCGGCGGGAGGGTGACGAATATTGTTCCAGGTACAGTGGGTCATTTTAGAGCAAGAATATGTTTGTCTTGCCAAGTACAAGATTGAGTGTCACCGTTTTGCTTTCTGGGAATAATGGCTGTGTGGGTGAAGTAGATTTATGGCACTGAGATATGTCAGAGAAAAGACTGCTCTTTTTTTCTCCTTTTAAATATCTATGTTTTCTGATTATTTGGATCATGTGCTTATTTTAGAATATTTGGAAAATACCAAAAAAGAAGAAAATAAAAATGTTTACCTCTATACTCACAGATAGTTACTGCTAACATTTTGGTCTATTTCCCTCTATTTTGTCAAATGCACATAAACTTTTTTTATTGTAAAATATGCATTTTAATATGCTTTATTCACTTATCATTATCTCATGTATGTTTCCCAGGTCATTGCATATTTCTTTAAAACATTTTTATTTGCTACATAATGGTCTTGTGGTATACACGTGCCATAATTTTCTTAATCATTCCCTATTCAATAGTTAGGCATTTGGATTTCTTCCACTTTTCTCCCAAAATACATACAAATATTTGACTAGTTTTTCGTATTTTCTTGGATTCCTAGAACTAGAATTCCTAGGTCAAAGAATAAGCACATTTCAAAGTGCCTACTGGTGGACTGTACTATTGACCTGATGTTAAAAGGTAGGTGGCCTCAGGCCAGCCTGGGTGAGGTCCCTGCTCCTGGCCATTGTGGACAGAAGGCTGCCTCCTCACTGCTCACTGGTTTCTGTCAGACAGTACAATCAGCCCCTTGTGGTTCACCAGTGAAATTTAAGTAATGGGTCAGCCTTTCCAGTGCTTCCCTCTCTGTCAGGAAGTACATCTGTGAATCTAACCTAAATCTCCCCTGCTGCATTTTAAATCCTTACCCCTGCCGCTTCCTCTCAGTGGAGTGGAGCAGAGCAGAGCTGTGCACTGTCCGACCACTGCCACTCCAGCCACCAGCCTTATGTTACCCTGGAGGAAACTTGAGGGTCTCTGGCTACTGCTGTCGCGACTAGGAGGGCGGTCCCTGCGTCCAGTTGCTGCTGATAACGCCAGGTAGGGTTTCGGAATCCTAGAGTGCCTGTGCTGCGGGGGCCCTTGTCCCAGCCCCTCCCATGCCCTCTGCAGAACTCGTGGGCAATTAGCATTCAGAGCGGTGCTCTCCTATCGACACTGTGGTCTATCAGATTCATTCTCTGGGAAAAAAATGTGGCTGGAGCAGGGATTAATTGTGCTTCAGTCCCAGGCGCATTGGCCAAGTGGTAAATGTGTAGAGGGGAGGATGGCCTGGCAGGGAGGGGTGTTTGAGGCATTCTGGCAATAGGAAGGGTGGCTATAAGCATGGGGGCGGGGGTGGGGTCCCACCCTGGGCCTCCCTCCCTTGGCATCAGGCAGCTGTGCCCTCCGCCGGAGCGGCCCCAGCCACCTTTCTCAGTGCGTGTCCTTTGTTGGGAGCTGACAGCTTTATTATGGGGCAATAGGATGTTAATTTGGAGGGAAAATGAATATGGCTGTAACTTCATGGGCAGCAAGAGGTCCCTTGTGTCCCCTCACTTAGACGTTTTAAAGCTGGCTGGCAGCAGGCCAGCAGGGTGGAGCGAGTCGCACAGGAAAGAGACTGGGAATTGAGTCTTGCAGCACCTGTGGGAGTATCTGAGTGTGGCTGGAAGCCCAGAGGAGGTGGGGCCCAAAGCCCCCTGGGGACCGGCCCAGGCTG